>NC_081418.1:1102526-1340026 GCF_949786415.1 Peromyscus eremicus | reverse complement strand
GAGTCACTTTCCCATCTCCCTGAGATTTTAAAAGGGTTTCCTCTGCTCTCCATTGACACAGCCTATCCAGAGCTGGTGGTAAAGCAGAAATGTGGCTTTCAGTCCCAGCTCTACCATTAAAAAATCTGAGTGTTTACAGTGAGAGACATTAGTTTAATTACAGTACAGGCAGATATGATGTTATCCCACTTTGAAGATGAAGTTAAGGAAGTTAAGGCACCAAAAAATTATGTAACGTTTCCAATATATTAACACACATAGTACATGTGAGTTGAATTCTGAACTCACATGTCTGGCTGCATAGCCCATTTTCTTTCCCGACATACTATTCTGCCTTGCTGGTCAAACATATGCTGAAATAAAATATAATTTGCAATTAATGACTTTTTCTGCTCTATATTCTTGGATTTCCTATGGTCATATGCTGCTAATAAAAGGGGGAGGAGCTACCACTGAGTTCTTCAGAACCTAGACAAACTGTAGTTGGAGATATGCTACTGTTTAAAGAGAACCCAGACAGTGAACTCATGCTTCAGGCTTTAATAGAAGTCAACCCAGCTGGTTGACTCCAGTTTTATTTATATTAAATTGAGTGGTTTCCAACCTTCCTAATGCTGCATCCCTTTAGTACAGCTCCTCATGCTGTGGTAACCCTAACCATAGAATGATTTTGTTGCTACTTCATAACTGTGATTTTGCTCCTGTTATGAATTGTAATATAGACATCCAATGTGTGACCCCAAGGTGGAGAACCCACAGGTTGAGAACCTCTGATTTATAACTTTAATTCTCATTTTTATCTCCTTACAACATTAGAAACTTTCCTGAAAAGGCCCATGGTTCTTCTCTGGTGGTTGGAACTATATGGGAATCATTTGAGCATGGTTCTACCTTAGGGTGATTTGCATGCAATTGCATGATTCTGGGGTTTTTATTGTTGTTTGTTTCTTTTACTTGGTCCTTCCTGTTTTTAAAGTTTTTTCTAGTTTTAGTTCTCCGAGTTTCACAATATGGTTCACTGTTTTCATTTGGGGTGTGAACTTAGAGTTCTTATTGCTTAACTTGTAAATTCTGGAATAGTGATATTCCCATGACTTTCCACAACTAAGAAGCAAGGTGGATTTGGAGTTTTTTCTAGATGAGTCACAGTGTGAACGCTCCACATTTGGAATCAGTTCAGCTGTGTGATACTCTGGTGCTTAGAATTCTAAAGTGACATTTTATAATACTTAGACCAGCATAGGCATGTAATAGAGAAGGGATATAGCGAGCTGCCTGTACTGTGTGCACAGCACACCAGTGTCTCCCTCTTTTACAAACACCGGTGTATAGAACATTTTTTTCTTGATAGATTTATCCAAACCAACAGTTCAAACCAGAATTATATCACTGTGGATAGAAACCAGGCAGGATGACATTTTTGGAGAGTGGATTGTTAACGACTAGTGAAGCAGCATTTCTTTTCAGTAAAGTCACAGTCTATTTAAGAATAACCTAGAGCTTTTAGAGCCATCAAACCTTTGGTGACAGTTTGTTAATGTTCTTAACATACTTTACAAGCAACATAGGTGCTTTGTAAATATGTACAGTTTTATATGTGAATTTTAAAAAAACAGCACAAATGCAGTCAGAATGGCTGCTACCTGAACATGTCTGTCATTTTGTAGTTGAAGGTGCCCTACGTCTAACCAAAACATAAAAACACTAGCACCAAGCAGCAGGGATGATGATGAGGAAGCTATTTTCTTACATGTACTTTGACTTTTAGACTCTTGTCCTTTCCTGATCAGAGAACCTGTAAAATGGAAATTCAGGGTCACAGTTTTAAACATATGATGTGATTTGAGACCAGGAGTAGCAAGTAATCTAATTCTTGCTTTTAAGGATTAGCATAGTTCTTGATATTTCCTTGGTTTCTGCCTGTAGGATGCTATGCACATCCTGGTGTATCTACGATCACATGGTTATGATTGGTACCAATGTGGAATTTGGTCTACGAGCTTGGGATGCTTTCTGATACATTGAGGAGGCAACATGCAGTGGTTAAAGTGTTGGACTTTAAGGGAAAGCCCTTTTATGTCAATATGTTAACATGCAAGCTGTACCTTTGAGATCTCCCTGAGTGGGGCCTGTGAGATCTTAGATCCTGGATTTCTTATTGCATTCTAAGGGCCAAGGGAGATAATATTACAATAGGTAGTAAATTTTGAAGTATTTCAAAACACAAAGTTATAAATATCTTTGTATGATAATTTATAAGTAGTTGGACAAAAGGCAACCTACAGGGTGCTGAGTTCTTTATTAGATTATTTTTAAAAATGTTTTTTCCTATACATTTTCCAGTGAATGGCTGAATCATGAAATAATCCAAATTAAATAATGTGCATATCTTTGATCGGAAAAAAAATGCTTAAACATGCATTTCCCCAAGTTTTCCTGAGAAATACTTAACAAAATAGTTCTGTGGGGCATCCAAACTTGTGAACCCCTGCATTGCACCACTCACCTCCTAGAGATTAATTCAGCATATTGATCTGTTAAAGACTCCAATATGTCATTCAATAAAATATTCTGGTGAACTTTGTTAGTGCAACTTTCCCTTACTCATATGAAGGCTTTTGTAACCACATCATAGATAATGTAATAGTGTATCCATTTAACTATTATCCATTCTGCCCTAAGCCAGTTTCTCAAGACCAGAGATGCCTGGTTTTTATTTGAAAAAAAATGGAACATAATATTTCTTTACTTATTTTCACAGTAGCAATCATATTCGAAGCAAACTCATGAAATGTTAGTTGGATGAGCTTAGGAAATTTTGGTTCAAAATACAAAATATGTTTTAACTATTTTAAAAGTTCATTTTTCTTTCTGTTTGTTGATGATTATATGCTATAACCTAGTATCAATTTGAGTCTTAGAATAAAATAACTGTGTCTTCTGCCCACTGCCCACTAACACTTCTTAAAGCCCATCCAACAACACCAGACTACACTCCTCTCCTGGGCTCTGCACTGAGGCCCACAGCCCTGACAGCTGTACTGGAGGAAACCAGAGTGGTCCTAGGGACCAAAAGAAGACATTGCCCACTGCCATTTAAGCCTATCCAGCAACCTCAGATTGCACCCCCACCCCGGGTCTCCACATCACAGCCTAGTATTTTGGAAGAAGTCTTTGGCTTTATTAGAGGCTAGACAGGATCTAGGAACCCCAGGTAAGACAGTGCCCACTGCTAGCCAATACTCCTTAACCCCAGACTGCAGCCCCTCCTCTGGGCTCCACAGTAGGGCCCACAGCCCCAACAGCCTTACTGGAAGCCAGGTTGGTCCTAGGAACCCCAGAAAAGACACCACCCACTATCCACAACACCCCTTTAAGCCTGCTCAACAACCCATGAATGCACCACCCCTACCCCCTACTCCATATCCTGGTCTACAACTTCGGAAGAAGACCAGCTTTGTCAGAGGTCAGGCCACATTTAGGGACCCCTATCTCCAAAACTCCAGAGGGTACACCCTACTGGACCTGAAGACACACTAAGTCACCAGAACCCTTGGCCATTTAGGTCAGAAGATCAGAAAGGAAAGAGAAACTAAGGAATGAACACCCATCCAACAAAAACAAATGCAGGACTCAACACCTAGATCTATAATCATCCCAAATCCAGATGCCTAAACACCAGTGTAAGAATACAACCAATACCAGAAAAGGCAATATGGCACCACCAGAACCCAGCTATCCTACAACAGCAAAACCTGAACAATCCAACACAGCTGAATCACAAGAAAATGACATTAAAAATGAATTTATAGAATGATAGAGGTCCTTAAAGAGGAAATGAAAAGATCTCTTAAAGAAATTGAAGAAAAGACAAACAAAAAAACTGGAAAAAGAAATAAATCCATAAAAGGAAGCCAAGAAAAAACAAACAGATAAAGGAAATTGCTCAAAACCTGAAAATAGAAATAGAAGCAATAAAGAAAACACAAAATGGAGGAAATCCTGAAAATGGAAAATCTGGGTAAGGAACAGAAACTACAGACACAAACATCACCAACAGAGTACAAGAAGTGGGAGAGATAATATCAGGTGTTGAAGATATGATAGAATAAATAGATTAATCAGTCAAAGAAAATGTTAAATCTAAAAATTTTCTAACACAAAGCATTCAGGAAATCTGGGACACTATGAAAAGACTAAACATAAGAATAATAGAAATAGAAGAAAGAGAAGAAACCCAGCTCAAAACTCAGAGAATATATTTAACAAAATTATAATAGAAAATTTTCCCAACTTAAAGAAGGACATACCTATAAAGATACAAGAAGCTTGCAGAACACAAAATAGATTGGATCAGAAAAGAAAGTCTCATTGCTACATAATAATCAAAACTTTAAACATAAACATAGAGAACAAAGAATATTAAAAACAGTAAGGGGAAAAGGCCAAGTAACATATAATGGCAGACCTATTAGAATCATACTCAATTTCTCAACAGAGACCCTAAAATCCTGAAGGGCCTGAATTGTTGTCTTGCAGTCTCTAAGAGACCATGGATGCCAGCCCAGACTACTATACCCAGCAAAATTGTCAATCACCATAAATGGAGAAAACAAGATATTTAATGACAAAGTCAAATTTAAACAATGTCTATCCACAAACCTAGCTCTACAGAAAGTACTAGAAGGAAAACTCCAACCCCAGGAAGTTAACTACATCCACAAAAACACAGGCAATATTTAATCTCACATCAGCAAAACCCAAAGAAGGAAAGCGCACACACACACACACACACACACACACACACACACACACAAAACCAACAATAAAAAAACAGGAATTAGCTGGGCGGTGGTGGTGCATGCCTTTAATCCCAGTACTTGGGAGGCAGAGGCAGGCGGATCTCTGTGAGTTTGAAGCCAGTCTGGACTACAGAGTGAGTTCCAGGAAAGGCACAAAGCTACACAGAGAAACCCTGTCTCAAAAAACAAAAACAAAAACAAAAACAAAAACCACCCCCAAAAAACAGGAATTAACAACCAATGGTCATTAATATCTCTCAATATCAATGGACTCAATTCCCCAATAAGAAGACACAAAAGCTAATGTAATCGAAATGTAATCGATATGAAAACAGGATCCATCATTCTGCTACATACAAGAAACATAGCTCAACATTAAAGATAGATTAAACATTACCTCAGAATAAAGAGTTGGAAAAAGATTTTCCAATCAAATGGACCCAAGAAACAAGCTGATGTAGCTATCCTAATACCTAACAGACTTCCTGCCGGGAGCCATCCCCAGTGGTGGATGGGTCCTGCAGAGGGTATAAAGAGTTGGCAGGAGAAGGAAGTGAGCCAGGTCATGGTGGTTGGGAGAATCTTGCAGCCTGACTGACTAGCAGCCAAAGTATTTCTTTATTTATACAGAATTTAGTTAGCAGGGATACATTCATGATGTTCCAAAACATAGATTATATCATTTTTGGTTTTGGACATGTGTTTCACTTCCTTTTGCTCATCTTTTAGTCATCATTAATAAACTATGACAGAACAG
The DNA here is from genome assembly GCF_949786415.1 of Peromyscus eremicus. Lineage (NCBI taxonomy): Eukaryota > Metazoa > Chordata > Mammalia > Rodentia > Cricetidae > Peromyscus > Peromyscus eremicus. Next base: position 1,334,467 of record NC_081418.1, on the reverse strand, counting down.
AATTATCATTACCAATCATATCCCTCAATTTTTGACATCATTAATAAACAGAGTTATCATTCTTACTCATTAACTCCATAACCCAATGTTTGAGAATCTAGGGACGTATGACAGCCTGTGCTCAGGCTGGTTGTTTTGGTTGCTTCAAGGACACTAGACCAAAACAAAAATCTTTAACGACCCTGGGCATTTTGCCATGTCCCAAGCAGTGTATTATTAACTCTTAGTGGTCAGAGTGCCCAGGAAAAATCCTGAGGCTAAAACTGCTGCAGTTATTATTCAAATTCTGGCATAATACAATCAATGTTCATATTTATATCTTATAGCTTATAGAATTTGTCTATATGTCTAATCCTGGCATTCTGTTGTTCCTTGGTCATATGACATTATAGCGGGTCTACATGAGCTAACTTCTGAGAGGGAGGTCCTAACACCTCATACTTTTATCATCTTTCCACTCCATACTTTGCTCATCAATATGTCTCTATGTAGAACAGAGTTGTATGCCACAAAATTGTCTCAGTGTACAGTGGGAAGAGCTTTGTAATCTGAACTGTGGCCAACTCCTCTAGCCCACCGGATCTTGTTGACCTTTTTGAATTTACTTTGTTTTGAATATCTTGTTCCAGTGTAAGTATAGGGACAGACATTTCAAGAATGTCTCATAGCCTCATGAAAAGACCTCTGGCTTCTTTATGTGTCACAACCTCCAAGGCATAAGGAAGACCTTCAAGTAGATAAGGATGTCTCCCTAAAAGCGGTTGGGGAATAGTATGTTCTGTTGCATAAATCTTAAAAGGTCTTATTAATAAAATCAAACCTGGATCCAGGTACTGGGATCAATGCTGGAAGATCAGAGAAGCAGAACAAGACACAGGTGAGGACCTTGCCAATTCCTCAGCTGATCCTGTTTCCTCAGACTGGAAGCCTCTGAGTCTCATCCAGAATGAATCTCAGCTGAACTGTCACTCAAAAGCCTAAAAGCTTATCCAGCCTAGTTCCTGGTTTTCATGTCTTATATAACTTTCTTCTTTCTGCCATTACTTCCTGGGATTAAAGACTCTTGTTACCATGCCTGGCTGTTTCCAGTGTGACCTTGAACTCACAGAGATCCAGACAGATCTCTGCCTCTGGAATGCTAGGATTAAAGGCATGTGTGCCACCATTTTCTGGCCTCTATATCTAGTAGCTGTTCCCAGATAAGTTTATTAGGGTGCACAATATTTTGGGGAATGCAATATCACCACAAGGTTCAGGACTTTCCTGGGTCAGCTTAGAAGCAGCATTCCTGGGAGAAGGCATAAATGGTTCATAAGGAATTTTCCATCAATCCATTATCCTCAAATTGTACAAATATTAAAAGTGCCCCAAATTTGTAACAGGTGGAGATGAAAACCAAAAGTGGCATGGCAGCCATCATGTGGCTCAGCTTTGCTGGATCTTTATCAAGCGGCTGTACTGGCTTTATGACTTCTGCCATTACATTCAGCTATGGCTGTGCCACTTCCAAATAAAATTAATCAAATGAGATGGAGAAGGGCATTTCATATTCAACAAAGGGAAAATCCACCAAGATGATGTCTCAATTCTGAACATCTATGCCCCAAATATAAGGGTACCCATATTTATAAAAGAAATATTACTAAAGTTTAAATCACACATAGAACCCCACATAAGAATAGACTTTCACCAATGGATAAATCATCCAGACAGAAACTAAACAGAGAAATAATGGAACTAACAGATATTATAAGTCAAATGGAACTAATAGATATCTACAGAACATTTCACCCAAACACACCAAAAAAAACCTTCTTCTCAGAATCTCATGGAATCTTCTCCAAAACTGACCATATACTTGGCCACAAAACAAGTTTCAACAGATACAAAAAAATTGAAATAATACCCTGTGTCTTATCAGACCACCATGGATTAAAGCTGGATTTCAAAACCAGAAACAACAGAAAGCCTACAAACTCATGGAAACTGAACAACTCTCTACTGAGTTATTACAGTATCAAGGAAGAAATAAAGAAAGCAGTTTAAGACTTCCTAGAATTCAATGAAAATGAATACATAACATACTCAAACTATGGAATACAATGAAAGTGGTGCTAAGAGGAAAGTTCATAGCACTAAGTGCCCCCATGAAGAATTTGGAAAGATCTCATAGTAGCACCTTAACAGCATACCTGAAAGCTCTACAACAAAAAGAAGTAATGACACCTAAGAGGAGTAGATGGCAGGAAATAATCAAGCTGAGGGCTGAAATCAATAAAATAGAAACAATGAAAAAATACAAAGAATCAATGAAACAAAGAGTTGGTTCAATCAACAAAATAGATAAATCTGAACCCAAACTAACTAAAAGGCAGAGAGAGAATATCCAAATCAACAAAATCAGAAACAAAAAGGGGGATATAAAAACAGACACTGAGGAAACCCAGAAAATCATTAGGTCATACTACAAAAACCTGTACTCCACAAAATTGGAAAATCTAAAATAAACAGACAGATTTCTTAATAGATACCACTTACCAAAGTTAAATCAAAATGATAAAGGACTTAACTAGACACATAACCCCTAAGGAAATAAAAGCAGTCATTAAAAGTTTTCCAACCAAAAAAGCCCAGAGCCAGACAGTTTTAATGCAGAATTTTACCAGACTTTCAAAGAACAGCTAATACCAATACTCCTCAAATTATTCCACAAAATAGAAACAAAAGGAACATTACCAAATTCTTTTTATGAGGCCACAATCACCCTTATATTCAAACCACAGAAAGTCTCAACAAAGAAAGAGAATTACAGACCAATTTTGCTCATGAACATTGATCCAAAAATACTCAATAAAATATTGGCAAACCAAACCCAAGAGCACATCAAAAAATCATCCCAGAGATGCAGGAATGGTTCAACATACAAAAATTGGTCAATGTAACCCACCATATAAACAAACTGAAAGAAAAAAAACATATGATCATCTCATTAGATACTGAAAAAGCCTTTGACAAAATCCAAAATCCCTTCATGAAAAAAGTGTTGAAGAGATCAGGGATACATGGAACATATCTAAACATAGTAAAAGCAATATGCAACAAGCTGACTGCCAACATTAAATTGAATGGATAGAAACTCAAAGCAATTCCACTAAAATCAGGAACAAGACAAGGCTGTCCACTCTCTACATACCTATTTCAATATAGTAATTTAAGTTTTAGCTAGAGCAATAGTACAAATAAAGGAAATCCAGGAAATATAAATTGGAAAGGAAGTAGTATATGGAACATGTAAGGGGTTTTTTTTGTTTGTTTTTGTTTTTTGTTTTTTTGTTTTTTGCTGTGGAATAATCCTTCTGTACACTGTGAGGATGTATTTACTCTCATTCGTTAATAAACAGCTGACAGGCTGGTGGCCAGGCAGGAAGTATAGTTGGGACAGCCAAACACTAGCCAGCCACTGAGGAAGCAGGACATACAGAAAATGAGGTAACAAGTCATGAGTCATGTGGAAAATCATAAAGGAATATGGGTTAACTTAAAATGTAAGAGCTAATTAGTAATAAGCCTGAGCTATTGACCGAGTATTTATAAGTAATATTAAGCCTCTGAGTGGTTATTTGGGAAATGGCTGGCAGAAGAGAAATGTCTGACTACATATGGCATTCCAACATGTGGCCAAAATGTCCACCTTAAACCTGACAAAGATTAAAAGAGGATTCTAGACACACAAGAATATAATTAAGCACAGCTTCTTGTTAGCAGCATTTTCTTGGGTGGGCCCTGTTCACTGGCAGTGAGCAGAGGAACAGCTCTTTTAAGAGATGGCTTCCTGACTCAGTGCTAGTGGCAAAAACAGGCATCTCTTTTGAGAGGCCCTGCTGCCAAACACTTAAATAGTGTTTATGAGCAGTGGGTAGCATGCTTCTTGGTGGTGGCATAGACCCAGAAACTTCCCAGAGTTAGGGTGGTAAACATACCTCTGACATGAGTCTAGGCTCTCAAGGAACTGAGGGGGAGGAGCCATCACCATCACACCATGATTTAAGTCACACAGCACAGATTCATGAAAACTAAAGTTTGGGAGCTACTGTTTGATGATGTGTAGGAGTCACAGTTTTTTAAAAAATATCACCTATTGGCATTTGATGTGGAAGGGACGTGAACAGTACCATTGGTGGCGGGATGTCAAGAGAGCACTAAGCCATTTATTCATCAGTGTGTTCAAGTACTCCACACACTTGAAGGGCACTGTTATGGGACAGGCTTTGTTCAGGTTGCTGGGGAATGTGGTAATCAAAAAGATGGAAATCCTATCCTAATCAAGTTTACATTTGACTGTGAAAGACTCATTAACCACAAATAAAAATTAAATATTTTCAGGTAGTGATCATTGTAGTGAACAAAACCTGAGAAATATTTCACACAGAACTTTGTAATGTATCATAAAAGTCATGAGACCAAAAGAAGGTGGATGTCAGCAGAGACCTCCCAGATCATTCATCTTCCCACTAGGGGCAAATTCCCACTTCCTATTCTGATAACAAACTCTCTACTTTTCATAGGATATTGGTTTTCATGGTGAAAGATGGGACTGAATGGCAAGTGGAATCCATACCAAAAAATTCTCTAGGAAAGTATTTGTCAAATATATTCTTTGGGTGGATACCAAGAAGCAAATAAAGTTGTTGAATTATCTGCAGGTGCTGGGAAAGGAGGAAGGCTTTGGCCAACATTTCTCCCTATCTTTGCCAGAATATACTGGAAATCACATCACCAATAATATTTATACATCTGAAGATTTATCATATAGCTCTTTCTTTGAAAGTCCCAGGAGTCTTGCCGAGAAGGTCAGCAATGTTGGGCTGTAGAGTTCCTTGATTAGGACTTTAAAATTCTGATGCACAATGTACCCTGAAGCTTAGCTTTCTTGTTGGAAATTGTGTTTGGTAAGGACAAAAAGGTAACATTGCAAATTGGCTGCATTTCCCCAAATATCTGGACAGTTTCCAGTTCCCAGTTCAGTTCAAATAATCCATTGTTGTGGATGGCAGAGGACTGGATGCTTCCTGACACCTTGTAAAGTTCCACACCTTGTTTAATCACAAAGCAGGAGGAGAGAACTTGCTGACTCACTTGCTGTCAGCACAGGTGTCTGGTTTAAACTCTCCTGGGGAAGGTGACAAAGGAGGAGAGGCTGCAGAAAGCTGAAATCCTCACACATGCACTGGCCTGTTAGAAATGTTCTCCTGCTTATTCATCATTGCAAGGGGGTAGACTTCTGTTCTTTACAATGAAAGAGGGGAAATCAGACTTGGATGTGTCACAAGGCACACATGAGCAGGGCGAAGAGTGAGCTGAAGGAGCGGAGCATTTTAAACCGAGTCTCTTAGTTATCTTTATTATCTCTGTATTCTTTGGAATAGACATTTAAAGAAACGACAAAAGCTTCACTGTTTGGAGTATAAAACCATCTAGAACAGACAAGAACTTACCTGCACCTGTGAAGAACCAGGTCACCATTTCCTATGGCAGTTGACAGCACAGTGACTCCTTGCTGCCCACCTTCCCCAGGCCAAATTACCACAGAATCTTCTCAGCCTTGCAGAACTCCTGAAAAGAATGCATCTGCACATTTCAAAAATGAATAATGTTTTCTAAGTTTCCCTGTGCCTTCTCAATAAGTATAGCCTTTACTTATTATTCAACTAGAAATCTAGAGTTCACTTGCCTGTGGGTTCTTTAATTCTTGTAAAAACCCCACCTGGGAAAAATAAAATATATGTAGTACTGCAATTTAGAACTATCCCAATTGGCAAATTCTTTCACCTTCATTTTAAAATTAACTCTATAGAGATGTAATCTATATATAAGAAAACGCACCCATTTTATGCATGCTGGTCAAAGGGTTTTGAAAAATCAATACATCTATAAACACCATCATAATCAAGATGCAGAACACTTGTAGCACACTTAAAACTTCTTGTCCCTTTACATCCCACCACCATCAACTCCAGGAAATTACTGCTCTCTGTCATAAATGATTTGACTTTCTCCAGAAGTTTATGATTGAAATACATAGTATAAAGCATCAAGCCTCTTTTTTAGAACATGCTTTTCAAATGTGTTGTTGAGTCCATTCTTCTTTGATAGATATGTAGATCTGGAATGTTTTCCCCAGTCTAGGTCTATTGGAAAAAATGGATATTTAAAAATAATTTTAGTTTACCTCTTTTTTTCTTTTTTCCCCCTTTGAAAATATCTCTCCCCTCACATAATATACCCTGATTACAGTTTCTCCTCCAGATACTCCTCCCAGTTTCTCCCTACCTCTGCTTCCATCTGGATTCCTTTTCTCCAATTAGAAAACAAGCATATTTATAAGGGATAATAATAAAATATAATATAATAAGATATAGCAAAAATAAATACATTCTAATTGGAGAAAACAAACAGAAAGAAAAGAGCGCAAGAAAAGGCACATGAAATAGGTATAGATTTAGAGACCCACACTCAGGAACACCATAGAAACACTAAACTGGAAGCCATAATGTATACACAAAGGACTTGCAAGGCATTGATGGAAGAGCATATCAGAATGGCATTTTAATGGACTGGGTTTTGTTGTTGTTGTTGTTTTATTGTTTGTTTGTTTTATTTATTTGTTGGTTGGTTGGTTTTACCCTATGTCCCTGGGCTATCTACACTTTGGTTATTGCTCACCTAAGCAGTGTTGGATATGGGTTCCATCTTGTGGAATGGGCCTTGAGTTACATCACGTATTGGTTTGCTATTCCCACAGGTTTGTGCTACCACTGCCTTAGCATATCTTTCAGGGAGAACATTATTGTGGATAAAAGGGTTTGTGGCTGGGTTGATGTTTCTGTTTCTCCTTTGGTAGTATGTAGAATGCCATCCTGTAACAAAGACTCTAGAATGCTGGGGTGAAGGCACCAGTGCAACTTCTCCATGTTCAATGAGTTGTGTAGGTGTTGTCTTCAGCAAGGGGGCCTTGCTGTCAATTTGTGGAGAGCAACTATTAGCCTTGTCAATGACCAGGATTGCTTGGAGGTTTCTGTAGGACCCTTTGGCCAACAACTCAATTAGATGTAACTCAATCCTGGTACATGAAAGCTTCATTTGGTGACAAGAAATGGGCATTTGGGGCTCGTTGTCCACTGTTATTTGGAGATTTCATGTAAGTCTCCTTCATATATGTATATATTTTAGTAAGCTTCTACTATATTAGGTTTCCATACTACCTCAAACGGCAATTAGTTCTATCCATCTCTCCCTGTATTACCTCTCTCATCTCAGCTTCCCTCCTCCTCCATACTTGATCCTCCCAGTTCAGGCTCCCCCATCCATCTATATCTATATCTATTCTATTCTATCTACTTTTCATGGGGAGCTCTGCTGCTTACCCCCAACTCTTACTCTATACTTAGCCTCTGTGGTTCTATGGTTTGTAGCTTGCTTATCATTTACTTAACAGCTAACATTCACATAAAAGTAAATTTAAACCATATTTATTTTTCTGGGTATCAGATACCTCACTTGAGATTTTTTTCTAGTTCTACCCATTTACCTATGAATTTAATAATTTCTATTTTAATGACTGAGTAATATTCCATTGTGTAAATGTATCTATTCATTTGTTGAGGGACATCTAATTTGTTTTCAGTTCTGATTATTATAAATAGAGCAGCAATGAACATGATTTAGTAAATGTCTCTGTGGTAAGATGAAGCATCCTTTACGTATATGGCCAACAGCAGTATGGCTAGATCTTAAGGTGATCCATTCCCATCTTCCTGAGGAACTGCCACACTAACTTCCATTGTAGTTGTACCAGTTTGAACTCCTACAAGCAATGGAAGAGTGTTTCCCTTACTCCACACACTCACATGAGCTGTCACTTGTTTTATTGATCTTAACCATTCTGACTGGTGTAAGATAAAAATCTCAAAGTATTTTTGATTTGCATTTCCCCAATGCCTACGGATGTCGAACATTTCTTTAAGCGTTTCTTAGCCTTTGAGTTTCCTCTTCTGAGAATTCTCTGTTTAGATCTATAATTTATTTTTAGTTGGGTTATTTTTTCATGATTTCTAGCATTTTGAGTACTTTATATACTTTATATATTAGCCCTCTATCACATATGCAGCTGGTAAAAATCTTTTCCCAATCTGTAGGCTGCTGCTTAGCCTAATGACAGTATCCTTTGCTATGCAGAAGCTTTTTCAGTTTTATGATGTCCTGCTTACTAATTGTTGATCTTAGTTCCTGATTATTCTGTTAATAAAGTCTTTTCCTGTGCCAATGAGTTCAAGGCTTTTTCTCACTTTCTCTTCTTTCAGGTTCAGTGTATCTGGTTTTATGTTGGAGTTTTTAATACATTTGGAGTTGAGTTTTGTGCAGGGTGATAAGTATGGATTTATTTGGATTCTTCTACATGCAGACATTCAATTTGACCAGCACCATTTCTTGAAGATGCTGTCTTTTTTTCAGTGTGTATTTCTGGCTTCTTTATATATTAAAAAAAAGTCAGGTGTCTATGCATGTTGATTTATGCTTGGGTCTTTAATTCTATTCTATTGATCAATGTGTCTATTTTTGTGTCAATACCACATGGGTTTTATTACCATACCTCTGTAGTACAACTTAAAATCAGGGATGGTGATACATCCTGCAGCATTTTTTATTTATGGGATTGTTTTAGCTATCTTAGAGTTTGTGTTTCCATATGAAGGTGAAAATTGTCCTTTCAAGATCTGTAAGAAGCACTGATGGAATTTTCATGGGGATTGCAGTGAATCTGTAGACTGCTTTTGGTAGGATGGCCATTTTTACTATGTTGATCCTACCAATCCATGAGCATGGGAGACCTTTCCATCTTCTGATATCTTCTTCAATTTCTTTCTTCAAAGACTTGCAGGTTTTATCATATAGGTCTTTCACTTGCTTGGTTAGAGTTATTCCAACATATTTTATATTGTCTGGGGTTGTTGTGAAAGATGTTTCCCTTATTTCTTTCTCATTCCATTTGTCATTTTTATATAGCAATGCTACTGATTTTTGTGCGTTAATTATTTATTCAGTCTCTTTGCTGAAAATGTTTATCAGCTGTTAGAGACTCGAGGTTGAATCTTTAGGGTCATTTATGTATCATATGTGTATGTATGTATGTGTGTATAATAGCGCCTGCAAATAAAGATACTTTGACTTCTTCCTTTCCAGTTTGTACCCCCTTGATCTCCTTCAGTTGTCTTGTTGCTCTAGCTAAGACTTCAAGTACTATATTGAATAGATATATAGAGAGTGGACAGCCTTGTCTTGTTCCTGAGTTTAGTGGAATTGCTTTGAGTTTTTCTCCACTTAAGTTGATGTTGGCTATGAGGTTAGTGCAAACTGCTTTTATTATGTTGAGGTATGTCCCTTGTATCTCTAATCCCTCCAGTACTTTTATCATGAAGGGGTGTTGGATTTTTTTTTTTCAAGACAGGGTTTCTCTGTGTAGTTTTGGTGCCTGTCCTGGATCTTGCTCTGTAGATCAAGTTGGCCTCGAACTCACAGAGATCCACAGTGTTGGGATTAAAGGCATGCACCACCACTGCCCAGTGGGTTGTTGGATTTTATCAATGGCCTTTTCTATATCTTTTAAGGCTTAGGTTCATCTTACTATTGTTTCCTAAAATATTATCTAGTGTTTTTCTCTTCAGTTCTGAAGCAGGAACCAATCATATAAAGTAAATGTGTTCATATTTCATAAACACAGAAATTCTGAAAGAAATGGGGTCAGGTGATGTGAACGTACAAACCTGGCTGTTCTCTGCCATGTTGAATCCAACAGGGGCCACACTAAGGCAAGCCTGGAACTCTAGATTGATCAGTCAGCAGACCTTGGACAGGGTCAGATTGACAAATTAGCCTCCCAGGGAATTAAAAATAATTATTGGAGAAGAGTTCACATTTCCTGGACCTTGGTCAGTGAAAATCAGTTTAAGTTAGACTAAACTAATTGCCAGCATTTGGAGTTTCCCTCATCAGTTTTTAAGTCTGCCTCTACATTTCTGGTACTTTCTTGAACATTCCCTTTATTCCATTAGGCTAGTAAATAACTTTCTTAAACATAATGCTCATCTGAGAGAATGTACTTTCTCTCATCTAAGAGAAACATTCAAGTGCTTCTCTTTTTAAGGCCTGAACATGACACAGATTTTAATTGTCCCAAGCTGGCTCCAATGAATAAGAACATCTAAGAGGTAAAGCAGTCTAACAAATGTATTTGATGTTGGGCTTCTTTGTGCGTGCACCAGGTAATTGTCCTAGGACAACACCTAATAAAGCAGAAATTCCCAAAACCATTTGAGTAGAAGCCACAGTTTCATGGGACTGTTTAGATCCATTATATCTGTGGTGATATATTGTGTCACCTAATATATTGTGCACCCTAATAAAGCGTATCTGAGGATCAGAGAAAAAAGCCAGCCAGTATATTAAACACAGAAGTTAGGCAATGGTAGCACACACCTTTTATCCTAGCATTTGAGAGGCAGAGATCCATCCAGATCTCTGAGTTCAAGGCCACACTGGTGAACAGAGCCAGGCATGGTGACACATGCCTTTAATTCCAGCATTAACCATAGAGTTCTGAAGGTCTGTACAGACAGACATGAAGTGATGTAGTTGGGGGGGAGAAAGGAAGTGAGATGGCAGAACAGAAAGGCATATAGGCGAGGGTATACAGGAAGTAGATCTCTTTGGCTGAGGATTTCCAAATGGTAAGAATGTGGCTGGCTTCTTTCTGTTTTTACCTAAATATCTGGCTCCAGGTGTTTTATTAAAAAGACAATTTAGCAATTCATCTTACATATATCATAGTCTGTTTTGGTCTGGCATATGGCATATTCCTATTAGGAATATGTTGGTTAATCTCACAGATTCTAAAATCAAACTTTGTCTTTCCACTACTGCCCACTTTTTAGAGCTGTGCAGCACTGACAACATAATTGTATTTTTTATAAGCCTCAAGTTTCTCAGCTATAAAATGGGAATATTACAGAATCTAACTCATAAAATGTTTTGAAGATTCATTGAGATAATTCATCTGCCTAGCACATTGTGAATTCATAGTAAATGTTAATTATTACTTTAAAATTCTATGTCAGATGAAAACAATAGGAAATAATAATCCAGTACATGGTAGATACAATATTCATAGATATAAATTAAAAACTTAAATATACAAACAGACAACCACCTTTCCAAGACTCAAATCAGACCTGAACCTGCAGTTTGAAAGATGTTACCATATTTTAGTAAAAGTTAATGGAAATAGATATCATCTAAACATATTCTGTTTAATATATTTAGATTTCAAAAGAAGAATCTGACAGACATTTAGTAAGGCAGGGGATCATGCAGAGTTTCCTTCAATGCAAGGGCTACATTAGCTTTAGGCCTCCCCATGAGAAGGAAGCCATGGGAATGTTAGAAAGACCCTTTAATGATGAGAAACTTTTTTTAAAGATTTATTTATTTATTTATTTATTTATTTATTTATTATTTATTTATTATTATGTATACAATGTTATGTTTTCATGTATCCCTGCAGGCCAGAAGAGGGCACCAGATCTCATTACAGATGGTTGTGAGCCACCATGTGGATGCTGGGAATTGAACTCAGGACCTCTGGAAGAGCAGTCAGTGTTCTTAACCTCTGAGCCATCTCTCCAGCCCAATGATGAGAAACTTTTAAACCTCAAATTCCTGAGTGGATCCAAAGGGCATCTTCAGATCCGGAAGGCCTTAGATAACATGCCATTCATAAACAAAGCTAAAAATTGACTTATAGGCCTTCTCTAGCCCAGACAGAAATGAACAACAGCAAGAGAAACCAGGAAAGGGGAATTCATAGAACAAAAGGAACTGTTAGAAGACTGAAATCAGTCCTGCATGCTTAATATATTGTTGGAAATTTCTTTACCAGATAGAACTACATTACTAATTCTTACAAAAGGAAATAAATGTTAGTTTAGTATTTAGAAAGATGATTCAAAAATATTGCATTTAAAAATGTCAAATGGAGGAGAGCAGGGAATTAGTGTTTATGTGAGAAGCAGAAAAATAGTGTAAATGTCAATTTTTTAATCAGAAAAACAGGAGTTAGTAAGTACCATTTTACTCTCCTAATGATAACTAACATCATAGTTTCAATGTGTGTGTGTGTGTGTGTGTGTGTGTGTGTGTGTGTGTGTTTTAAGCAGAGAAATACCTAGAAGTAGAATTTTTCGTTTTTGTTTTTTGGTTTTTCGAGACAGGGTTTTTTTGTGTAGTTTTGATGCCAGTCCTGGATCTCGCTCTGTAGCCCAGGCTGGCCTCATCTCACAGAGACCCTCCTGGTTCTGCCTCCCGAGTGCTGGGATTAAAGGTGTGTGCCACCACTGCCCTATGTAGAAGTAGAATTTGAAATCAAATTATACCTTCCAGATTGCATAGAGATGAAAAATAAGTATAATATATAGTAGGAGAGTTTAAGGCACATAAATTTTATTTCAATAAAAATTATTTTTAATTTTATTTTCTATTTAAGTGTGTGTGTGTGTGTGTGTGTGTGTGTGTGTGTGTGTGTGTGTGTGTATGGGCACCCGAGCCATTGCACAGGTGCCCATGGAGGTAAAAAATGGGTATCAGATTATCTGATTCCCTGGAGCTAGAGTTATAGACATTTGTGAGCCATCTATTTGGTGCTGGGAACTGAACTTCCAGTTCTTTGGTAGAGCAGTAAGTTCTCTTAACCCCTGATGGATATCCACTCTCCAAAGATGTTTTGCTTTGCTTTGTTTTGTTTTGTTTTTATAAGTAAAGAGAAATGAACTATAATCATGTTACAAAGAACAGACTAGAAAGGAAAGGCAAAGACACTACACCAAATAGACACATGGTGGCCGTGACAGGTGGCCGTGACAGGTGGCCGTGACAGGCGGTCATGACAGGCAGACACACTGTGAACTCACAGCAGTTGTGGCTCCTGCACAAGATCATGCCAGTAACATTCTCCTGTGGAGTGAGAAGGGGCTCATGACCTTCCACCTCTGTCTGAGATCTATGAAGTTGATGGCTTTTAGGGAAGGGAGAGTCAGTTTTCTTTAAGGGTGTGACTCCTGGGTGGTTGACCATATTCCAGTGGATTGCTCCATATCAGAGAGTACATAGAGAGCACAAATTGCAGTCAATGGGTCATTTTTTTAAAGGACAAGAAATTTTGGAGGTATGGAGGCAGGAGGGGATCTGAGAAGGTAGGGGGTGGGGAGTGAATATGATCAAAATACATTGTATGAAATTCTCAAAGAATTAATAAATTTTTTAAAAACATAATGATAAGATTAACCTAATGATCATATGACTAAATTCACTAAGAACTATACTATAAATTAAAATGGCTGCTATTTCTCCATGTACTGACAAATACAGGTCAAGTTGTGTGACAGAACTCAGCAGGCTCTACATGTATGAGCAACCATTAGCTTGTCTCCAAAAGTTCTCCTATTAGTACTGAGCTTCTGGCATTTTTGCTTTATATTACTAAAATTTTCTAATTTCATATATCCATTTAATGCTATTCCACACATGTTTTCTGTTTATTGTGAAGTGTCCCCGTTATTGCATAAATAATCCTCCCACCCGGTATTGCTCTCCTCCTTGTACTCTGTTTTGGCTCTGTCTCTTACCACTCACATGGTAAGTCTTCTCACTACGGGACAGAGCCATTTGAGCAGAAGGGAATAATGCAGCAGTAAAGAAAGAGCTTCACTGTGATGAGCTTGCTAACTAGAAGGGACGAATGCTTGTCCTGAGGTTGAGCCTCATATACTGTGGGTCACTACTACACACGAATGTGGGGGTTAAAAAAAATTATCACCAGGGCAGTTTCTGAACACGCAGCAGCCAGCAAAGGCAAACTTGTCATGAACCGAGGGCACTGTTGGCAGAGTGTGCCCATGCTGTCTGGAACTTCACCGACACTTTGATTCTGATGACATCATTGTGCAAGATGTCACGCCACACAGCTCCAACAACTCTGCCTAAAACACCTCTGCTCAGACTTGAGTCTATTGTCTCGGTGTTTTTTACTGCACGTGCAAAGATTTTTGCTCTTCTGGACACATACGGTTTAATTACGGAAAATAAAGCTGTCAGTATTTTTTCTACTGCCATTCCTCTGCATGTAAATATCAAACCAGTACATCTTTGGATTAAATTGTGCTAGAATATTTGATTTTAAAAACTACTGTTTGAGTTGGTGATTCAAATTTTATAAAAATTTGTTAAATGAATTTTGGCTTGGGATTAGAATAGAATTTCTAACAATTTCTGAAACGACCCTAAACATACTTCTGCCATTTTGTACTACATATTCATGCAAAGTAACATTATTGGCACTCATGATTACAAAATCAAAATATCAATCAGCTTTGAGAAATGTTGAAGATGCTCTGTATCCTTCAGTACCAAATATTCAGCCAAAATTTAATTTGCTATGTGAAAATAAACAAGCACATTCATCTCATTAATCTTTAGTAGTAAAATTATATTTAATCAAACAATTGTTTTAAAATAAATTTCTTTATAATTTGTTATAAAAACATTTGATTTTATAACTCTTTTATATACAGAGAAGTGTAAAAACTTATTGAGAAAAAAAGATCACAGATAGAAAAGTTTAGGAGCCCTGTCCTAAAGGATCATCTTACCAGGAGGCTAATTCAGGAAAGGAGGTGACATGTGCCTGTGAACTGCCAAGTGCCTTTTTTGCTGGAGCGGGGTGGGGAATCTGTGGCTGAGTGACACACAACTGTTCCTATTTGCCTACCCACAGAAGTTTTTCAGTTCTGTAAATCTCAAATAATTTCATTATTTCATCAGTGAGTGTGCTGGCATACTGTTCCTGACATATGATAGGCAAGTCAGAGGGGTACATGCTCCTGGGCTTCTTGAAGACCAAATTCAGGACAATAAAAAGCTAACTAAACTTCCCCTGATTATTGTGAAAGACAAGGATCAAGCGAGCTTTAACAGGAGGCTGGGACAGAGCTAATGCTCAGTTCCCCTTCCTACCTTCTCCTCTCTCTCTTCCCTCTTCCCGCCAGGTAGGTATTGAATGTTCCTATGTACCAGGCACCGCCCTGTTCTGGATATAAAGTTGTAAGTGAAGCAGATATGGTCCTTGCTTTCCTGGAACACAAGATCTAATGGCAAATTAAGATGATGACTCCCGTTTTCATTATTTACCTGGCTAATCTTGGATCGTCTATTTGCATTGTACAGAAAACATTTTTGTAAATAACTAATAAAAGCCGATTGCTGATTTTGAATTTATTTATTGAAAGTCTCATTTGGGGTGAAAAATTGCAACTTCATTGGCACAGATACACAGAAATAATGAGAGATGTTAATCTGATTTAAAACTGCCAAATCTGAGCATAGAAATATGGAAGTCCATCATTTGAAACATTCAGAACAAAGTTGTGTAAAGACCGGGAGTGTTTTGTTCCCCACTCCTTCTGATTAGTGTTCAGGGGAGTGAGTTGTCTTAAGTTCATTTTCTACTTACAGCATTTTCAACTTGCGATGGTTCATCTGGATGTACCCCTCTTTGGTTGGGAGCTCCCTTTCACAAATGAAAACACAGAGGCAGGCTTTAGCTGTGCATTCTAAAGTCCATGTTCTTGACGATCATGCCATTACTGCCTGTCTTAGTGACACTAACATTGATACTTTGGGAGTTTTTCTAGTATGTCTGTGAGAATTCCTAGTAGTCATTTAATATCTGTACTGTCTTTCCCCCTTTTCCTCCTGGAAATTATGCACATTTTAGTGTCTGCTTCTGGAGACTGCTGTGCAACTCTTTCCCTCTGATGTGAGGACTTCCAAGTAATACAAATATAGACTATAGGCAATATCTTGGGCTACAAGGAATATCAGTGACTTCCTATTCTCCTTAAATGTTAGGCTAGTCTTGTTAATCACCATTAAACTGAATTTTTAATAAGATATATGCAT
The DNA here is from genome assembly GCF_949786415.1 of Peromyscus eremicus. Lineage (NCBI taxonomy): Eukaryota > Metazoa > Chordata > Mammalia > Rodentia > Cricetidae > Peromyscus > Peromyscus eremicus. The sequence continues at coordinate 1,318,402 of NC_081418.1, read as the reverse complement.
GCTAACTGGTTCCTCTAAGCATATTTCTTTTAGCCATATATTTCAATAAACCTGCATTTCAACATGGTCAGATTAACAATTTTTGCTCAGCAATATTAGCATTGCATTAGCATTCACTGGCTGAGTACACAGCACCTGGCTTCTCTTTCAAAGTGTTGCAGTAAAAGAAACAGTCTTCTCTGCTAAGGAGCAACATATTTTTTTTTTGAGACAGTGTTTCTCTGCATAGCCCTGGCTGTCCTGGAACTGGATTTGTAGACCAGGTTATCCTTGAACTGAGAGATCTGCCTGCCTCTGCCTATGTCTCACTCGTGCTGGGACTAAAGGTGTGTGCCACCACACAGAGCAACATTTTTAATGTGCTTTATTTCTAGATAGTGAGGACTTTGCTGTATACTTGATGCTTTTTAAATGGTATTTGTGCATTGGTTGAAAGCATCAAAGACAGCCTGAGGTCCCAAACTACTGGTGTCACATTAGTGAAAGAGAGCTCGCACATCCACTTGAATTAATTTGACCAAGAGTGAGCCCAAGCTTGCAGCCCCCGCTTCTCTTTCCAAGTCTTCCATCTATCTGTAGATAGCTTTTGGCCAATCTGAAGTCTGTCTGACCTGTTTTGATTGCCTGAGTGTTATTCTTAACCGAGGGTTTTGCTCTGTATTTATTGGACAGCACAGAAATTGTGGCATAGGAAATGAATGGGAGACACCTTATGGAAATCCTTAACAGAGTTTTACAAGGGATTTAAGTTACTGACCTCAAAGTACTCAGAACTACAAATGTGCCATTATCAAGCAATACCCATATACGGTTTCCAACATTTAAGGTGGATATTTGTTGTATAAGTTGCTTTTGACCTGCTTGCTGCTTTCAGCAAATGGTTGCCATAGCATGCATACATACCCACATGAGTTATTGTCTGGGTCAGAGGCATGGAATAATACATAATTTATGATTACAGCAGAACCTTAGCTTAGGTTGTAAACACTGACTACATAGGAAATCCAGGGCAAATTGGTTGTCCTCTTAAAGGCAGGTTAAATAAATAGCCTCAGTACACAGAAAGACATCAGGTTAAATCTTAAGGGACCTCCACATGTATTATTAACATGGTTTTGAGGTCCAGCAAAAATTCCTGTCTCTTTGAATGTAAGAGATATTTTCACACGAATCCATTACAAGTACTTGAAGTCCAAAAGTAAGAAAACAGATTCCTGTCCTCTTTTAAACAGAAGGTGGGGAAGACTACAAACTAATGAGAAAGCTGTGGTACTCTCTTCTCCCTTTCTTTGTCTTGTCAGGAGGGAGTGGAGAGGGTCTCGTGAATACCCATTAAAGGTAATTTTTGAATCTTGGTGGTCAATGGAGCTTGCTCCTTGTATGCCTCATGAAAATATTCCAGCACATACCATGAGCAGTCTGACTCGAGCAATGGCCTTATTTCAGAGAAACAGAGTGGCTTGTGAATCTCGATGAGCTAGTTATTGACTTTTGCCTGTTTTATCTGTAACCTGCACAGGTGGAAGAAATGAAAATAAGAAAAACATTGAATAATTGGAGCAGAGTGGTCAGGAGAATAAGTTAAATAGAGGACAACGATGTTGACCGGGAAAATGAAAAGCAGCTGCTAAGGAACATTGAAGGTGGGAGTAAAAGAGCTGTGAATAGGCTTGTCAGAAATTGTTATTAATTCCAGGAATTGAGGAGAGGAAATACAAGATTTCAGAATTAAAGGGAGCTAGAAGAATGTTCACTGGGAAACAGAAAAAGAGGAGAATCTGGAGTATTTTTGTGTAATCTTGGTATAAAATATCACCTAGCTAGTTTACTAAAAAACTGTATAACTATAAAAGTTGGTGGTAAGGTGTGCTGTTGCCTGAGCACTGTGATGACTCTGAGAAGGCATCTGGCTGTGAGGTTGATGTGAGGGGTTCTGTCCAGGACCAGCCTGTACACACAAAGACATCAACAAGGAGGACCCTGGCCAAATCTACCCAAACCTTATAGGATGGAGACATCACAGCATCATAGACAAGGAGCGATTTAAGAAATGAAAGTTCAGCCATGTTTTATAATGAGGAATCCTACATGATCTTTAGTCAAAAGAGATTGGGCCTCTGCTTTTTAGTTTCTTAACTTTCGTTTTCATAGCTGGAGTGGGACATTTGAAAAAGTGGCACATCTGAGCAGACTGGTGCTGAATGTCCACGCACCTGAGAGGGAGACACAGGCTTGTGCCTTTGGAATATCTGTCCCCTTTGCATCTTTCTTAGCATCAAAGAAAGGATGTTTTAGCAGGTCAAATTACTCATTTTTCATGGAAAGCATCAGCCTTCCTCCTTCCACAGGAGACACTGTGCCAACCTAGCTTCTAGTAAGGCTCTCTCTTCTAAACAAAGGCTGAAAGAGACATGAAATGAAAGAACCAAGGTGCTGATTCCCTTTATCCCCCACACTCTCCTTCCAGGTATGAAGAGCCTGAGATAATAGATGGTAAGATAACTTCTCCATTGTTTCTAGTCTCCTGTCTCAGGGGGAACATGCAGAAGTTAAGATCTTAATAGACAGTTGGGCCTTACTATAATACTGGGGTTTGATAGCAATTTTTGTTTCTCTGTTTGGCCTAGAAAGTTCTTGAAAGTGTCTTACAGGCTTTCCTACATCAAGGACAGTAGACATGCTGATATGATGATTATGGTCCTCATGTCATTTGTCATTCTTATCATGAATTAGTCAGTCAGTTTTCTGACCTATATGCTCTGAGTTAATGAGAAAGTGTCTCAGAGATATGGCCCCACTTAGACTGTGACAGATGGGTTTTAGCTGAGTCTGCAAAAGCTGAAGGCCAGACTTGGCACCAGAGTAAAATCATAGAGATAATGATTGCCTCTCTAGACAGCATCTTGGTAGGCAGCCAACCTGCCCCTCCTGGTGGTGTCTGAGCTCCCTGAGAACATGGATAATCATTCATTCATTCATTCATTCATTCATTCACTCATTCAGTCAGTCAGTCAGTCAGTCAAGAAGTAGAGGGCATCTTGCACAATGCTATGATACAATTATATTATAATCTGTTATTATAATTATAATAGTAGATGAATGAATCCATTGACACATTTTATTTATTAATATAGAAATATATTTTAAGTAGTTACTTTTTAAAGTCTGAAAAAAAGAAGCATTTTCAGAATGGCAAGTAAGGATATCCCCAAATTATGTCTCCAGAGAAGTTAGGAGAATGCTGGCAGAAGCCATGAAAATAAACTTTTAAAATCTTAATTAAAAAGTATAAAATCCGAGAAACATTTTTTTTAAAAAGCTGAACATCAGAGAGAAGCAGTGATCCATGTGTCACTTGTACTTGTCCTTCTCCCATCTGTTTGTGAGTCTGTGTGTACGGCCTGGATGGCAGACTCACCACTGTGGTAACCGAAAAACACCAGCGCAGTGGCCACCAGAGCTGACAGCTTCAGAAGGCTCTAGAAAAGCCCCATCCTCAGAGCATTGTCATTATTTGATGATGTGCCTACAGCTGTCTAGAAAAGCCCCATCCTCAGAGCATTGTCATTATTTAATGATGTGCCTACAGTTCTCTAGAAAAGCCCCATCCTCAGAGCATTGTCATTATTTGATGATGTGCCTACAGTTCTCTAGAAAAGCCCTATCCTCAGAGCATTGTCATTATTTGATAATGTGCCTATAGTTCTCTAGAAAAACCCCATCCTCAGAGCATTGTCATTATCATACTTGGCACCCACTGTAGGAAGTTCACTATACCTAGCAAGTTTTTGAAAACAATAATCAGCAATTATTTAACATCACAGGAATGTGAGGGCTTGACTGAAATGCAGAGCAAGATACACCAGAACAAATACCAAAAGAAGTTAGGGAAAGCTGATCTGTATTCCTAGCAATCTAGAAAGTCATGGGCATGGGCAAAGCTGTGTTCACGCTCAGAAAATACCAGAGATATCCTACTTTCTCATCTCTGGGTGACTTGAGTCTCCCCTAAGCAGGACTTGAAGGCACTGAGGCAGAGCTGGAAACTGCTGGAGCACTGTATATGCCCTGCCACACACACAAAGCCCTTAGCAAAGGAAGGGAGAATAAGCATAAGACAGCACACATGGTTTGTTCAGCCAGTAACAGACCACTAGGATATTTGAAGAGAAATTTCCTTAGCTGAATACAACCTAGAGATCAGTTTTTCCAGCATTATTCTGAGAAATGTCACTAAACAAACATGAACAATAGAAACAAAACAAAACAAAAAGGACAACATAAAGACATGATGTAGTGGGAAGGGTTTGATTTACAAAGTTTCCCATCAGATTATCTAAAATTTTAACTTCAACAAAAAATGTTACAAGAAACACAAAGAAGCAGGTTACTATAGTTTATAAAAGTTGTAAATAAAGCCCAGTTATGAGGGAGCTGTTGTGTTAGATTTACTATGTAAAGGATTTAAATCGGCTGTTACAAATACATCTAAAGAACCAAAAGAATCCATGTCAAAAAGAATCAAAGGAAAATATGAACCAATGTCTTGTCAAATAAAGAATCCCAATAAATTAACATAATAAACTATAAAAAATAGATGACCAAAAATTCAGGAATTGAAAAGTCTGAAAACTGAAATGAAAATTTTACTAGAGAGATTTAAAAGCAGATTTGAGCTGGCAGAAAGAAAGACCAGTAACACTAAAGAAGCCTGAGTCATGGTTATCTAGGTGGCACAACAGAAAGGAAAACAGAATAAAATAAGCAGTACCTTGGAGGTCTCCGCGTATTGTCAAGTACATCAGAATATGCACGGTGGTACCCTGGAGGCCTCTGAGTATCATCAAATACATCAGCATATGCACAGTGGTGTGCTAAGATCAAGTACATCAGAACAGGAATGGTGGTGTGCTAGGATGAGAGGGGTGAGTGAAGAGAGAAGGGGAAAGAAGGAGCAGTGGAAAAATACCGACTACAGAACTTTCTCAAATTAGATGAAAATCATAGATCTAAACACACAAGAAGAATAAGACAAGTTCATATGCTCTACCTAGACACACAGCCAGGCTATTGGAAGAGAAAAGGAGACCTTAACATGTCCAAAAAAAGTCAGCCCAGTGTATTTGAGAGATCTCTAGCAAATCAGCTTCCTTTCTCCAGAAACTGTTAAGGCCAATGGGGCAGAGGATTCAAGGGGCCGAAGAAAAAAGAATGCCATGCCAGCCTTTCACAAACTCCCTAAACAATAGAAAAGAAACAGGAAGCTCCCAAGTTACTCTATAAGGCCAGTCTCAGCCTAATAAAAAATCAAAAGAAAAAAAAAAACCACAAGACAGCATTCTTTATAAACATAGACACAAAACCACTAGCAAAAGACTATCAACTGAGTAAAGTCACATACCAAATGATCACATAATCCATGAAGAAGTGGGATTTGTCTTAGAAATGTGAAGTCTGCTAGACATCAGGAAATCAATATACTAAGTACCATATTCATAGAATAAAAGACAAAAATGTCATAACTACATCCAATAGACACAGGAAAAGCATTTGACACAATATAATTCCCATTTAGCATAACACCCACATACACGTACACACTCATTCTCACACCAAATTAACACCATGGAATTTCCTCAAACTTAATAAATGATACCTATAAAGATTGGCTGGTGATATCATCCTTAATCCAGGAAGACTCTAAAGCAAGCTAAGAAAATGTTTTTTAATATAATGTCAAAAATACAAACAACAAAATAGAGAAATTTGACTTCATCAAAGTTAAAATGTGCATGCCTTAAAGGATATCAATAAGAAAATAAAAAGATAATCTAAAAAATGAGAATTAATATCATACATTTCTAACAAGGTCCCATGGAATAGTACATGTAATTCTATTCTGTTCTTCAAATTATCAAACCAACAAATCCAGAAAAGTAATCTCAGAAAATTATCAACAATAAGCATTGTGATAGAATTTTAGTAATTTTGATTTTCTTTTTATACATTAAAGTTTTTCTTGAGATACTTTTGTAATACTCAAAAATAAATAATTTCTAAAAAAGGAAAAAGAAACCCTCTGTGAGCACATTTTAAACTATTGTTAGCTTTCCAGATCAGATTCATTTTTATCAGAATTAATTTTTGTGAAGTATTGTACATGAAAGCCTAAATATATATTTTAATGTTGTTATTGATTTTGTATTTCCTTTTTAATTATGCTGGATCACCTTATGAGGCTATTGAGATTAGTTAGTTATAATCACTAGCTATAATTTCCCAAGGATCAACATTGCCATATGTTATAACTTGTTCATGCCCAATGAACTAATTTTAATTCTACAATTACTCCACAGCTGCCATGAAAGGCACAAAATAAGGGGGATTCTAAAGATCTGATCCACAGAAGAGCTTGTAACTATTAGGTATTGGATAGTTTGCTAAAACAAGACTCAATGTAACGTGATTAACATGGAAGGTTTTAAATTCATTGAACTTTTCTCCAAATGCCTGTAGCTGCCAACGCCTGTACCAGCAGGCATTTGAAAACCCCACCTGTGGTTCATCATCTCAGAGAAGTCTGGTTGTCACTGTAGTCCTGGCTCCTGGCTGCTCATCACTTTCCAAATCCCAAGTGCACATACTCTGCACCTTCTGCCCGTTTGCCATTTAGCGTCACTTGCAGCATTATAAGCAAAAAAGGTTTATTATCTTTTTCTGAAGCTGACAGTCAGTTTCTTTGCCACCTACTCTCAGACTGCCTTCTCCGCTCCCTCCTACCACAGACACTCTCCCCAGTTCTTATGTCCTTGGTTAGTGGAAGGACTCACTGACTGACAGGAGAGGCAGTGGAAGGAAACGTGGGAGTAATTGTGCAACAAGTTGAAATAAATTTCTTCCCACAGAGACACTGATTTTCTTCTGTATTGTTCTTTCTCAGTGTCTGTGATTTCCCAAAAATCCAATACTTTATGCAAATAGACTTTCTTAGCTTGGATTTTTCTAGAATATCAGAGGGCTTCATAACAAAATCATAATGGATGAAGTCATAATGACATTTACTCTTTACTTTGTAATGCTTTGTGCTATTCAGCTGGCTTTAGATTTTACCACACTCTCAGAAATAGAGCTTTCCTCTGTCTGAATGTACAGCAGTGAGAGTTCTCAGACTGTGAATGTCAGGAATAGACAAGTAAGCCTCAGCCCAGAAGATGGTACATCATTGTCCAGTGCAGAAAGGCAGGTGGAGCCAGAGGCGGGAATGTTGGACCTCACCATGCCTCCTCCTTTTTATCCCTTTCTCTCTGCAGAGAGGTTTTCCTGACCTTGGGTTCACATTGTGGGAAACATGCTTTTTCTTGGGTACTCACATGTGATGGAAGTTGTCCATACTAAGAGATATTCTTCCTCCTCCCCCTTTCTCTCTCTCCCTCCCTCCTTCTCTCTCTTGGTCCCTCCCTCTCTTTCTCTGCTGTTCTGATCATCTGCCTTATGTTAGGAATATTGCAAAATGGTTGCCAAGAACCCATATCTAGGCCAGAAAGGTCAAGCAGAGGTACACAAGACAACATACAACAGCCGTGGTACTGCGATGGTTATGGTGAGATACAAAGGCAGTTTGTAAGAGGCCGGCTAACAGGCTGACAGCAAAGGGTGTGGCCATGAGGTTGGAGCTAAAATGCTGTGACTCCTGGTTTTGCACAAGGAGAACCTGCACGTTCATAAGGGTTCATCTTAGGAACACCAACACTGTCCTCTTTTCTCCTGTTCACACCTTTTATCAACTCACAAGTGTTTGCCAAGAAACAGAGAGCAAAAACTCGAATAGAAAAGGGAATATGAAAATGTTCACTAATTTTCTTATATGTTTTGTTGTGTTATTTAATCAATTAAGTTAAAAACACCAAATTAATATACCTAAGAAATTCTTATGAAAGGCCAGAAAACAGAGAAGACTGAAAATAAGGATAAATGTGAAAAAGTACTTGTTTATAAAAATATTCTTACAGAAATAGAATATATGTAACTAAAATAATGAATAAATGATAATTATTAATAAACAAAGTACATAGACACTTTCAGATGAAAATTATGGAATATAATTTTGTGTTATATGATACATTTATCTTAAAAAACATTTCATAGCTGTAGCCTCAAGTGTAAAGAGTGTTGTTACTATTTGCTGGGTTTCATCAATTCACTGTATTTCTTATAAAAAGATTATATCTGATTATTTTTATTTATGCATCTGTATATGAGTATGTGCACCATGTGAGAGGCCAGAAGAGTGTGTCAGATACCCAGAGCTGGAGTTAGGGGTGCTTGAGAGACACCTGGTGTGGATGCTGGGGACAGAATTTCAGTCCTCTGGAAGAGCATCAAGTGCTCTTAACCACTCAGCCATCTCTCTAGCCCCAATTAATTCACCACAGTCATTTTAATTTCTAAATTTTCTTTCATTAGTTTTTTAGTTTGCTTGAAAATAGATTAAGTTGTATTTTATTCTTGTCTTTTGACCACACCACCTAAGAAAACCTGAGATCTCTGTGACATACCTGTAAATTCATGGCCATGTTTGCAGAATAAAGCATAGGGAAAACATGTAAATTTGGTTAAGAGAACTTCAACCATGCCATATCCATTCCCCTGGAGGTTTTCCCAGGCACACCTCACACTTCTCGTTATCTGGGAGCAGTCTCTCCTGGAATGCTCACAGCACAGGGTGTCAGAAGAAGGCACACTCTTTACCTTCAGTGGCCCATGTCTTCAACTCATGCATAACAAGTACCTGTTACAAGAAAGGTAGAAAGGGTGTTACCACTGGAACAGAAGCAAGGAGTGTGTGTTTTCAAAAGGAGTCACAGCAGACTGGGCCTATGATGAAAGAGTGGGAACCTGCAAATGAGCATTCTATTAGACAAATGGCAGTGTAAGCAGAGGCTTTTAGAACTGTGGAGATGGGAAATAACAGAACCGCTTCAGTGTCCCTCCAGATAGGGAGCCTTAGTCTTGTTTGTTATGTAAGACAAGAAACTAACAAAACAAGTAAATACATCTTATTTTAATTTTAGTTTAATTTAATCTCTACCTATCATCCATCTACCTATCTATCTATCTATCTACTTATCTATCTATCTATCTATCATCTATCTATCTATCTATCTATCTATCATCTATCTATCTATCTATCATTGTCTGTCTATCGTCTATCTATTGTCTATCTACCTACCTACATATGCATCTATCTCTCACTATTTTTGGCCTCTCCAATTTGTCTACAACTTTTTTTGAACATAAAGATCACAACTATACCAAGTTCTCCTAGGTTTTATCAGCAGTTGGGTGTAGTGTGACCTGATGAACTAAGTGTGTCTGCATTGTCTTGCGTACAAGATTCACAGCACACTTTCCACTCACTCCGTGCCAGGCCCCTCCCTTTGGGAAGCAGCTCTGTCTTATCTTCCATGTGAAGTGTGTGAAGAATAGAGGGCAGAGCTTCAAAGGCCAGGCGTGGCTTTCAGGGTCATTTCTTATATGAGAAATGGGTATTTTACATGAAGATGTAATCTTACCAAAGTTAGTACTTAGTTCCGCTCCACCTAGATACTTTTCTTCATGAACTATACATTTTTGGGGCCACTTTTCATGGAACCAGGACAAAATAGAGAACAGATGGAAAACCATCTCAGCAAAAGAAGAAACTAAAATGTCTAATGCTTTACAGTTTACAAAGCTGTTTTATGTGAGTTTCCCACTCAGTTTTCACATCTATCTTGTGTTAATTTTGCAAAAAGGCAAAGTAAGACACAGAGTATTTGGGCAACTTCACAGTATCTCCCAGACATAAATAAAGAATACAAGACCAAATTCTCTTGTTTGTTTTTACCATTACAGCTATTCCAGCTTCCTGGTAAGCCGCCACAGGCGACCCCTCATGTACTCTGTTCTTCTTCAGAAAAGCTCTGCTGTCACCTCCTTTGGGAAGCATTCCCTGAAGCCTTCCTGCCCCCTAACTAGTCCCAGTGAATCAACCTGTTGCTATTATAGTTTGGCTGATTTGTTTACCTGGTTTTCTCCCTTGCAGACCATAGTTTCCTGGGGTAGAAAATCAGGCTTTATTTGCTATGTTCTTTGGAGAGTATAGTACAGGTTCAGATACATTGTAGCTACTTAAACATGACCAGCTTTCTTCCTAATGACAGGGTTTATATAACCATGCTCAAGTATAAACATCGGTTTTCAGAAGTTTCTGTATCCTGCTGAAAGGTGGCATAGTGGTGGAGGGAGACGCTGTTTCTGTGTGAGTCTCTGGAAGGTGGTGTTTCCATGAGCTGGCTGCTACCCCTGACATCCTATTACTTTTCTTGACATTACAATTCCCAAATGAATCAGCCCCTGGTACAGTCATAGGTTATGACAATACGCAATTAGGAAAAATTATAATGAATGCAACTGTAACTTCACTGAGTAATTTAAGACATTGATTTATAATTTACTATATTTCATAAGATTTTTTTCATATCTAGCCTATTACTAGAAGAGACCAGGGTAAATTACCTAGAAATACGTTATGCTCCTTTGTTCTTAAGGCAATTATTTTACTTTGGAGTGGCTCCAAAGGGTAGAATTAGAGAGGGCTGACTAAAGACTCTGACAAAATTGACTTGATCTGCCAAGAATTTTGCAGGTGTATGTCTCTTAGCGGTCAATCACTCAGGGTTGAGGGACATTAGCTTAAAGAAGAGAACATGCATTCTCTCAGATCTGTAATAATGGGCATGAGAAGTATTTGAAAACAGTCCATCACAAAATATACTGAAGCTGTAGTTGAATTTTGTAGATTATTCTCAAAACATAAAGGATACCATAGAATCCCATCTGGTAGATAAATTATATCAACATTCTAGAGGCATATTTTTAAGGTAATGCATAATGGTAAATCTTTTGGCTGCCATTTTGCTTGGAAAAAATAATCAAATGTTCTACATGGGCCACTCTAAGGTTCCATAGTTGGTCAGTAATTCCATCTCATAGTTCCAGTTTTCTATTACCTATTACTTTATTTTTTAACCAAACTACACAAATAATAAGTGAAAAACATCTGGAAATGTGACTCCCAAGACAATGTTCTTTCTACTCAGCCAAACTCAAAACTTACGCAATCCTTACATTGTCTCAATTTTTGCTAGTCTTTTTAGTTTTTGCACAAGTCACAAGTATTTCAAAGATTTTTTACTCACATTCCTCACCTTAAACTTTCCAGCCTCCCTCATTTTTAAGCCTTACATAAAAACTGGCTGACTTTTAAAAATTATACATCCTCTAGAATTATTGTTACAAGTGCTCCCTTTGGTGCAGACAACCACTATCTGTCCAGGTTTAGTGAACTCTCAATATGTGCCTCATTACATTGCTGGAAGTAATTTAAAGCTATAAATTGTATTTGACACTTACACTGGACTCCTGTAGAAGTTTCTGGTTTGCCAGGTAAAGAGGAATCCACAAGACTTCATTCTACCATGAAGTAGAATATTCTACCCTGAAGTAGAATATTCTACCCTGAAATTGTCTTGAGAGTGGCTGCCATGTTATTTCTCCTTTCTCTTGTCAGGGGCCATGTTAGTGACTTTTCTCTGTTGTGACCTGAAAAAGGCAATTTAAAGGAGAAAGGACTCATTGTGGATCATGTTTTCATGGTGTTAGCTATTTTCACTGGCTCCTCTGCACTGTGTTTAGGGCCACAGTAAGCAAGACTGAAGGAATGTGGTAGAGGAAGGGGATGGTGGAGAAAAGCTGCTCACCACATGTAGCCAGGGAGCAGAGCACCAATGGTGATGGAGGGTGAGGGCAGTCAAACAAATGGCTAAGGTCACTTGCTGAACAAGTCTGATGACCTGAGTTCAATCCCTAGAACCCACACTTAACACCTGAAAGCTGTCCTCTGACCTCACATGTATTCTGTGGCCAGCAATCCATATCACACACACACACACACACACACACACACACACACACACACACACAAAATCAGGTGAACAACAAGAGAGAAAAACAATATTGACCTCTACCCTTCACATTCCTGTACATATGTATATACATCTTCATACTCAAATATGCATATACACATGAACATGCACACATGCACACACAAGATTAGCTATCCTGGTGACAAGTGGTCATTAAACTGTTCCCTTCAGAGTGATAGGAGATTGATGTGTGGAGAAACTTAGATCCTCATCCACAAACTTTAAGCACAGCAGAACGTTATTATTCAAGGCTCATTCCTGATATTTATGTAAAATTAATTTATAAAAACATGTGTGATTATTTGCAAAAAATAAAAAGAGAGAAAATGCTATTTTGTCAATTTTCAAAAGCTGTAGCTATTTAATATTAGTCTTGTAAACAATGACTGGAATTTTTTAAAAAATGTTTAAGCCCATGTTTTTATAAAATGAAAACAGTCAAATCAATTTCAGTAGTGTTCATAAGACCAGGAAGTAATTTTTATTTACCAAATAAAGAAGAACAAAGACAAACAGAGAGAGGAGCAAAATATGAGCATAGCCTTTTGCATAACTTGGGATTTGAAGAAAAAAGGCAGAAATTCTAAACTCTGAAATTTAATTTAAGGAAAGAAATGGTTTCCAGTGCTAGATAATGTTTCAAAAATTCAATTTAGAAAAGAATATCAAGAACATATCAGCCAAAACAAACTAGATCTATTCTGAAAACAGCAAGAAAACATATTCATTCTTGCTGCTATTTGGTGGCTCAAGTGTGAACTTGAAAAAGTTCAGAATATTAAAAAGTGAATCCAATGAGGTAAAACAATAATAAAAACTATTAAGAGAGCAATAGAACTTATGAGTAAAGATTAAAATAGCAAAGAATGCTCAGCTTTGCCATGCAGTCATCCATGGGTGGTCACAGTAACTCTCTACAAACATTGTGTAGGCGTGAACTCTACATTGTGTAGGCATGAACTCTACAAACATTGAGTGGATGTGAAACACGGAGAAGGAAAAGGAGCTATCCAGCATCAGGCCACACAGGAGTAACTAACATTTACATAAGAAACAAAAAAAGTGATCAAGAAAGATTACAATCAGTGAGTATTTTAGATGACTGCTTGTGCTCATTCATTGATCTGTGCATTGTCTTTAATTTGCAGATTGTGACAAAGACGATATAGGTCACAAGTAAAATACCTATGGTGCCAAGCCCTGTCCTACACAAGGAATAGAATTCTGCCTCACAATAGACAGAGGAGTATTTAGTGACTTGATCTACATGGTCAATGTTTAAGCAGTTATCTTTCTAGAATCACAGGCATATCTGACCTTTCCACACCTTTTGTGGAAAGATATATATATATCTATATCTATATCTAGATATAGATATACATATATGTGTAAATATAATGCATTTAATTAAATGTCTCTGGGGTTAGAATTTTAGCCAAATGAAGCAATGTTTTTCAATGTTTACATGATTCATTAGAGACCAATAATAGTTTCATGAAAGATCCATCTTCAATAGCGTAGAATTTTTGAAAAATGCCAGGCATATTTTAGAGGCAGTACATTGAGAGGTAACATCTGGCTTTTGAACCAGTCAGTGACTTTCAACTGTAACTCATAGCATTAAATTATACTCGTTACCCCTCCGCCCACAAGAGGGACCAGAACTGAGGCAGAAAGTATAAGACAAACTATGCAAGTTCAATATAGTCACTCTGCCTTCCCTACCTTCTGTCTCTGTCATCCAAAACCTGTATATTTTTATTCATTAATGATGTGTTACTGGGTAGAAATAAAACTTTTTCAGTGCTGACTTAGTAATACATTTACTATTTATTTTTCCAGTGGCCGTCAAAGTATACAAAAGATCCAGATATTACTGAGAGAATGGCAGATAATATGCATATATATGCTTGGTATCTTTAAAATATTTTACATAAAATTTCTCTTTTTATCCTTCCAATGATCTGGTGAAGTAGACACTATGACAACCTGTGTTTTATAAACCAAGGCAAAAGGAAAAGGGTTAAACTATGCAAAAATCACATAGTAATAATGGTAGATTCCAAATTCAGATCCATAGTATCAAGTCTATGTTTAATCATAACATCATACTGCTTCTCAGTTATTATCTTCCTGATAACCTTTAAATTATAAATTTTGATTTTAGAACTTTAGAACAAATAATAATACCTAAAGCATGAATATGTTGGAGAAAATTGGTATTTAATACATATTAATAAATTACTTATTTTGTGTTATATCCTTAGTCAGGAGCATTCTATTCCTATAACCCTGTTTAATGCTTATAATGATATTAAATACAGGATTTATTGTTCTTATTTTATGAACCAGGAAATGGAAGCCTTAAAGAGGCTATAGAGTTTTCCTGTGTTAAATAGGCAAGATGTAAGTGCTAGAATTCAAATTCAGAGTAAGTTGTTTTTTTAATACATCTGCCTAAAAGGCTCCTACATCGTCCTCTAGACATCATCTCACACCTTTTCACAAATGTGCTGTCAAATTTTAGTCATTCATTCTAATGGAGAGCTTTCCATTAATAACCCAGCTGCTCTGTACCAGATCCCTGTTGGTTAAGGACATCCTAGTGAGCTGGGACACGGATGAGTAGAGCTGTAGTTGTGCTGCAAGTATATTTCTATTTGTCAGGAATAGACTGGGAGTCTGAAAATCATGGATCTGAACCAGTGAATATCTTTCCAGGAAATAGAACAAGCACTATGAATACAGACTGCATTGAAAATGTTCAGGGAATAGTTTTGGAACCTACATTAGCAGCTGTCATCCAAGAAAAGGTCAAAGAGTTAACTAATACACATTGTCTATCCTGTGTGTGTTAAAAAATAATATAATTCCTATCATTTCACAAAATCACCCCATTTTGTTAATATATGAATTAATGCCCCAAAAGGATGAATAGCATGCCAATAGTTATATGGTCAGACTCAGACCCAGGTTTTCTCACTTCAGAGCCATGACTATACTGAACAAATTTTTTCTATAGAAGAAAATGTAGATGTCATTGTCACTGCATGAGAGCACCTCTTTTCAAATGTCTATGGATACTGATTGCAAAATAAAGTGAAGAAAGTGGATATTCACTGATTTTGTGGCCAAAGGCAGTGTCCTAAGATAGGTAGAATTAAAAAATGTAAGAACTTCATTTTTCTTTGCAAAATTTGCAGTTGAAGAACATTCTAGGGCACCTGTATGTAGGTGGAGTTTTTCTGTCCTGACCACCTGCTCCCAAATAACCAATACAAAGACTTATACATGCTAGGCCAGTAGCTCAGGCTTGTTACTATCTCTTACAACTTAACACATTTCTATTTACTGCCTCGAGACTTTTACCTCTATCCCATTTTGTGTCTGACTCATTCTCCATCTGGCTGGCAACTCCTCTGATTCCACTCTTCCTCATCTTATCATTCTCATTTTGACTTTCCCACATAACTTTATCCTGTTCAGCTATTGGTCAATTAGCTTGTTTATTAAACCAATAATAGTGGCATATATTGACATAGTATAAAGAAGGATAAAAAATCCACAGCATTTCCCCCCTTTTGTCTAATTTAAAAGGAAGGTTTTAACTTTAACGTAGTAAAATTATATACAACAAAAAAAAGTTATCAAGTAAGAATTAGAGTTACAATATCCAATTTATTTGTTCTTGGCAAAATTAAAGAAAATACTCTATTATCTATTTATCTTAGTGAATCTAAAGTTTTATGCCTAATTTGCTTTCTATCATAACCAAGGAAAATATAAGTTTAACTATTTAGTCTTTAACTCCATCAAAGATCCCAGGAGCATGAAATGTTACCTAATGACAGGACATCAGGCTGTCTGGACAGTCATCCAAAGTTTCTCTATAACACTGGGGCATCCAACTCTGGCCTATAGACCTACCATATCTGACAGACTTTCCCACAAGGCAGGGAATTCTGAAGGACTTTTCTACCTTGTCTTGGCAGAGTTTGACAGTTGCCTTTCTTGCATCCTGCTGGTCCAGTTTGGACAGAATTGAGGCAAGGTTTCTTTGCCCACATGGCTAGCTTCTTGCCATAAAGAAAACAAACTCCATATGGAGTTTCTTCAATGTCTATCATCTTCTCTGAAGTAGATTGGTGCTGCCAGGAGCAGATATGTCTCACTTTCCCAAAAAGTCTTAGGTTATTAAACATATTAAATGCCATATTCTTTAGGTCAACCATCTATCTATCTAAATATATCTGTGCATGACCTTGAAAACATAACTAACATGAATGTAAGTTTGATGATTATAGATGACTATTAATCTGTATTTTTAATTATACATTATGTTTTTTAATGAGCTGCATAAACACAATACCTTAAACAAGAGTAGAAATAAGTTGCTGGAGAATTTCTCTCCAGCTACTGCCAAGTCCCACCAGTCCCAGAGCCCACTTATAAAATAAACATACAGATGCTTATATTATTTAAAAACTGTATGGCCGTGGCAGGCTTCTTGCTAACTGTTCTTATATCTTAAATTAACCCATTTCTATAAATCTATACCTTGCCACGTGGCTCGTGTCTTACCGGCATCTTCACATGCTGCTTGTCCTGGTGGTGGCTGGCAGTGTCTCTCCCTCTCTCTTCCTGTTCCCTCAATTCTCCTCTCTTTTAGTCCCACCTATACTTGCTGTCTGGCTACTGGCCAATCAGTGTTTATTTATACAGAGCGATATCCACAGCAGAAATATACATACAGTATAAAAAATCAACTTTAAATTTGTATGAATAAACTAAAATCCACACCAACATAAAATATTAAGATTAATAGTTGTTTTTTGGATTAAAGTAGATTTAATAATCTACCCTTTTATCCTATCATTTCTATATCCCCCCCTTTGCTTTTTAGAATGAGATCCCTGAATCTAATCTCTTTTGTTCAGCTCTTTTCCTGACCAATAACAACTTGTAACCAGACCTCCTTAAATGTTAATAAATACCCACATGGATTATGGCTTGTTATCTCATTTTCTACACATCCTGCTTCCTCAGTAGCTGGCTGGCATCTCCCCTGACTCCATCCTTCTCCTTCCTATCATTCTTCTAGTTTGGTTGTCCCACCTATAATTACTGCCTGGACACTGGCCAATCAGCTTTTAATTAAACCAATCTGAGTGACAAATCTTCACAGTGTCTAAAAGGATTATTCCACAGTATTTCCCCATTTTTGTCTAATTAAAAAGGAAGGTTTTAACTTTAACATAGTAAGATTATATTACTTAAATAGTAAATTATTTGCAGCATTGATGAGAAAATTGCATTAATGTTCTTAACATCATGTTAACTAATGTGGGTCATAAAGTCAGCTGATCTTAATAAGTCTTCAAGGAAGTAGCTAAAAATAATATTAGTAAATATATAAACTAAAACATTTTGAGGATGGGTTGACAAAGCAATATGTCTAGTGCTGACATATTCTGAGTGGGTCAATGTGATTAGGAGTGATTTTTCAGAAATGCAATTCATTTCCTGAATTACTCATGAAAACCAGAGTACTCAATCAAAAATTACTTTAACAACAAAAATACTTACATGATTTACAACCATAGAATTAAAGAAGACATATTCATCATGCCCCCATGAAAGCAGGCTATCCTCTAAAGAGATAAGGTTTTGTGTGTGTGGGGGGGGGTATTTTAACTAAGTTAATATGGGTTTAATTGTATCTAATACATTAAAATCTTGTTTTCATTCTTGTCATAATCAGTTGGTTCTGATATGTTAGCCTCTTGATTTATGACTTGTAAGTTCACTTCTAGGTTCTAGTAGCATTTTTTAAAGATTTATTTTATTATTATTTATGTGTGCATCGACAGAGGTGTCTAATTCCCCAGAGATGGAGTTACAGGTGGTTGTGAGTTGCCCAACAGGGATGTTGAAAACAGAACATGGGATCTCTAGGAGAGCATCAAGCAATCTTAATCATTAAGCTATCTATTGTTTTGTTTTACATTGATAATTGTATTGATTACTCTTGATATGTGAAAGTATTATGAATGAGTTATAGTACCACTGACTACAGTATCTTGAAGTCTTTTCTTAAAACAGCAGGCTAGTTATTTGGGTATATAGTAATAGAACAACCAGAGGGTTTATTCTTGACAAAAAAATGGTAAGAGACATAGTTCATTCAACATTTGCAGTTTTAAATTTTAATATTGTAAACTCTTTGAGACATGCAGGTAACCTTTCTGCAAGGACCTTTCTTACTTTCCACTTAAAAACCACTTATTTTTCATAGCAATGGAAAAGCTACCAAAAGTTGTCCTCAGAAAATAAAATTGCTCTTTAAACTCTTTTAATGTTTGTGAGTTTGTTCTAATTTCATTTTGAAGATCATCAGCCTTTCAGCAGTTCAACACATGTGAAGCTCAAACAAGGATGGTATTGATAGTTGCCAATGAAGTAGGTTCTTTTTGGAAGCTATACTGTAATTCAACTGTTAAAAGGTTTATTTGAAAACACTTATTTAAATGGTTAGCAATCTGTAGAGCTGGGTTTGCTAACTCCAGAAAGCATACAAAGCAAAGAAAAATAAAACTAAATCTGTTTCAGAAGGTATAAGTATAGTTCTTTGTGAAAATCTGTAGGATTTTGTGTTCTCTAAACAAGAACAGAATAAGGAAGACATTAGCATAAAATTAGGTGTAAAGAACAAAAGCTTTCTCATGTTACCACCTTTCTCTTTACATGCCAGCAAACGTCACTCATCTAAAATCAGTCTGCTCTCTCTCCCTTTAATATTAATAGGAGTGTGGTTTAGAAAGGACTTACCACAGATTTAAGTTGTCTTTTTGCCATTTATGTTCATTTAGTCTTCATAACAACTCCTTGAGGAGACACAGCAGTCTGCAATATTAGGGAAGGAGGCTGTGGTAAAGACAGCCAGACTACAGTGGACTCACCCACCGAATCTGCTCTTCATCAGTCTCCCAACTTACCTTCATGTAGAATCACCTTGCTACTTTGTAAAGATTGTCACCAACATGGGAAAATGAAAACAGAAAGTGTTCACTCATTGAAAATATGCTTTGATAACACCCAAATACCAAGTAGTAAAGTCATAGTCACACATTATAGAAACCATGCTCAGTATTAGACTTAGCATACTTTACAGTTTCAGTAGCATACTTTACAGGAGCAAGACAAAGCAAAGAGTGGCCTAGGACTCTAGTGTAGCACACCAGTGCTTCTCTTATTGCAGAAGGATCTACTCTAGTTTAAGAGCAACTCAGGAGGGGTAGATTGAGGGGTGCAGTTCACAGCATTTGTATATAAGAAATCCCATTAAAAAAATTTATTTGGGGAGAAACAAAGATGGCAGTGACCATTATGGGAAGATGCTTTTAAAAGTGGAATCACAAAATTGGAAAGAAAGATGGTGGAACAGAGCTGCACAGTGGAGAATGACAATTCTATACCCTTTGCCACTGCATCTCAGCCAGAAGGCTGTAAATACAAAGGTCATGCCCGATGAGCCAAGGGGCTGCCAGCACTGATGATAGGGAGACGTGTGGCAGCCTGGGACTCTGTCAGAATCAGGTCAGTGCTGATTAGGACCAGCCCCCAGCATGGAGCCCCCACAGCCTATGCTGCTTGTCCTGCTGAGCAGCAGTACTGTCTGCAGCCTATAAGCACAACAGTTAACTTGGGGTGGCTGTGTGCTGCTTACCCTAAGGGGTGGGCAGGTGTGTGTGTGTGTGTGTGTGTGTGTGTGTGTGTGTGTGTGTGTGTGTGCGCGCGCGCGCGCGCGCAGTGGTGCTACCTGGAGGTGACAAGCACAAAGGTGGAGCCTGACAAGTCTCAGGCAGCAGATATCAAGGGTGGGGAGATGTGCGGTAGCCAGGAGCTTGCATGAAACCTGCCCCTAGATGTCCTGCCTAGCTGCAACATCACTCTGACTCTGGGCAACAGCATGATTTTCAAGATGAGTCTTGGTGACAGTTCAGTATTTATGGTGCTTGAAAAAACAGAAACTTTGAACCAGACCAATGACTCATTGCAATGAATATTGGCATGTAAAGTTGTTTGGGAATATATATATATGTATGTATATATATACTATATATATGCATATTACTATGTGACACAATGCAGTTTCCATTGTCACTATGACAAATGAATATGAGGTGGAGAGGTGAGAAAGATGGAAGAACAGAGTGGTAAGTGAGTGGTGGAGAGAGGTGGAAACACAGACTCAATGGTAGTGGACAAGGGAACTTGTAATTGCTGAGTTGGGCTGACAGGGTAGTGGGCAGCAGCCTAAAGCTTGCACAGACTCAGCCCTTTTACATGCTGTCCTGACTCTGAACAATGATAGGATGCTCAAGATGAAGAATGGTTCATTTTCCGGATTGGACCTCCTCAAAAGACCTCTGTGGTCCATACTGTCCCTAGAGGTCGTGTTAGTACCTGTGATCTGCTGTCCCAGGCCGTGTTGAAACCTGAGGTGCGTATGATTGTCCATGGTCTCGGCTGCCACTGGAGGCCATGTGGATGTCTGAGGCCTGTGCTGCTGCTGAGGGCCATGTTGGGGTCTGTTGTCCTGCTGCAGCCAGGACCCTGTTGATGTTTGTGCCCTGTGTGACCACCTAAGGCTATGGGATGTTCATAATCTATGCTGCCACCTGAAGCCAGGTTGGTGTCTGTGGGCTGTGCTACCATTGAGGGCCATGTTGATATAAGAGGCCTGCATAGTCACCTGAGGCTGGGTTGATGTCCATGGTCTGTGCTGCCACTGGGGCCATCCAGATGTCCATGATACGTGTGTAGCTTGAAGCCATGCTGATGTCCATGGGCCAGGCTGGTACCAGAGACCATATTGGTGTGTTCATGGCCTGTGTTGCCCTGGAGACCATGTTGACATCCTTGGCCTGTGCTGCTACCAAGAGCTATTATGGTATCTGTGGCCCATGCTTCAGTAGAAGGTCATGTTGATGTCCACGGTCTGTACTGACACCTGAAATCATGCTGAGGTCTGTGGCATGTACTGAAGCTGGAAACCATGTGGCTATAGTGAATATAGCAGTAATGAACATCAATGAGTGAATATATATGTGTGTATGTATGTGCATATATGTGTATATGTATATATATACATATATATGTACACATATATACCTATAGCTATTATATCATGGGCCAGACACTGTTAAGCATGCTACTACATATTAGCCATGCTTGAGGATGGAACTGCCTCAGACAGTGTCTCATTTAATGTAACTTGGGAAACTATTTTGAAGCGAAGAAATCTCTCACAGGGATTATTTTCTTGGATGTTCCTATATGCTCATGTATTAGAGTCTTGGTCCCTAGAGTCTTGGTCCCTAGAGTCTTTTGAGGTGGTAGAGCCTGTAGGAAGTGGGGCCTAAAAGGAGTTCTTCAGGTCACTGGGAATGTGCCTCTGAGGGATATTTTGTTATCCTCCTTCCTCATTTTTATTTCCTGCCATGAGGTGAGGAAACTTTACTGTGAATTATAAACTCTCATTTATATATGGAAACATCATCTACCATTGTTTTTTCAGCATCTAGAGTCATTGTTTATGGACCTTATATATTCTTGTAAAAGTCAAACACCTGCCGGTCGGTGCTGGTGCATGCCTTTAATCCCAGCACTTGGGAGGCAGAGGCAGGCAGATCATTGTGAGTTTGAGGCCAGCCTGGTCTACAGAGTGAGATCCAGGAAAGGCACAAAGCTACACAGAGAAACCCTGTCTCGAAAAACAAAACAAAACAAACAAAAAAACAAAACACAAAAAAAGAGTCAAACACCTGCTGAAGCTTCCTATATATAGGATGACCTGAGAGTTTTTGTTGATAATCTTTTGTATAAACCATACCTCTACTTACCATTTGAACACGAAATGTAACTTAAAATGTAAGTCTCTCTCATATACCAGGAAAGACAGGCTTCCCAATAAATACTATGTTATAGTAGAGACAGAACATTTAATATTAATCCCTTCACCTCTTCCAAATGTCACACTATATTTCCTGCTACTTCACTGAAAGAGAACTGCATCACACAAAAGCGTTCTTTTCCCGTTGAAACCGATGCATTGGCATTTGCTGTGGATAGTAGAGAATCAAAGTTCTGCTCAAATGAGCAGCTCAGTCACATATAAGGAGCAGTGTCATAATGTCATAATTAGAATTCTGCTTCTGCTTTTCAACAAATGTGCAGTGTTTCAGGAGTAAGTAGAGGAAGTTGCAGTCGAGTTGTTCAAGATCTTCACAACAGCAATTCCAGTGTGCATTCCTGAATGTATTCTAGAAAAGGAGAATATTGTTAGGCTCTTCCTAGAGTTTCTTAGGAGCCTCTATATTTTGAGTACTACATGATCATGTCCAGATCTGAGGACAGGGAATTCTGAAGTGAAACACAGCTGTCCTGATATTTTTAAGAAAATTGTTTGGGAGACACTATGTGCAATCAGTGAGATTGTTCTTTTTCTTACTCTATTTCAGAAGACAGAAACAATTTGTAAATGCAGAGTTGGTGTTCAGAATTTAAATCGGCTAGAGAATCTGTTTATGCTGTTAGATTTATGCATAAACTGTAGATGCACAAACAAGGTCTTATTGACCTCAGCAGCTAAGCAGTGATCCAAAACAGGCTCATTGCATTCAATTTCATGCTATCACCCAGCAGTCTTAACATTTCAATTTTGAGGGTTGAATCTCTTACTGATTAAAAAAAAAAAATTTTTGAGAAATACAGATTATATTGTCCCCTAAAAATTTTAGCCAGCACTTAAATGGGTGTGAATCTAATATTTAATACTGGCATTGCTTAGAATGTAATGGTATCAGGCAGTGGGACCGAGTCCTGTGCTCATTGCATGAATTGGCTGTTTGAAACCTGGGGCCTATGCAAGGTCGCTTGGCTCGGCCTGGGAGGAGGAGACTGGACCTGCCTGGACTGAGTCTACCAGGTTGATCTCAGTCCTCAGGGGGAGGCTTTGCCCTGGAGGAGGTTGGAATAGGGGGTGGGCTGGGCAGAAGGTGAGGGGGGACAGGAGGGGGGAGAACAAGGGAATCCGTGGCTGATATGTAGAACTGAACTGTATTGCAAAATAAAAAAATAAATAAAAAATAAATGTAATGGTAGTTAGCATTCTTTTTTTTTTTTCATGGTCATCCTAAGAAAATAAATTGCCCTGTGTAGCTACACTGCTAGTAAATGTTAACATCTATTAGTATGTAATTGAGATCATGCTGAAAAACAATAAGTACACAAATGGATTTAAGGGCATGAAAAAAATCATCAACTGATGACCATCTGGGCAAAGCCTAGAAATTAAAAATATAAACGGAAGAATGGGAGAATGGATTCTTTAAGGCTACCTGAAGGATACCTGCTTTTTCAAACAATTGTTAATCATTTAACTGCTCAATAAGTACCTGTCTATTGAGCATGTTCTGTTTGTAATGCTTGTGTCAGATACTAACAGCAGAAAGTATTCAGATGTAATTTTTTCCTTGAGAGCTTGGATAAAGTGGCTGGTACTCTTGACCATACCATCAATGACACTTGATTCTTTTTCTTTCTTACATCAAAGAATTACATGAATCCCCTTTCTTAAAATACCAGTTTTTACATTCCTTTTAAGAAAATTAGCACTAGCCATAAAATATATTCCAACTTCTAGTTTGTGTTTGCATTTGCTGTAACAACTATTTTTATGCTTCTAAAAGTTGTATAGCATTATTGGTGGAAAAAATGGAAGTATATTCAATTTAAGTAGGAAAACTGATAATAAGTTAAATTCACTTCTAGTATTTTTGTGAGTGCAAACAAACATGCCAGAGTGTGAAGAGTAAGGACATCCTACCACTGTCACCAAGACCAAATAGTGGCACTGCAGCCTGCAGCGGACTTATGGGCCCAGGTCCGTAGATTCCATCTGCTATGGATTGCATTGTGGCCACAACATAAAGGAATGTTGAAATCCCAACAGCAATACCTCAGAATGTGACTTCACTTGAAATGAGGTGCAGATGAAACTGTTCTTTTTTTTTTTTAAGATGTATTTTATTTTGTGTGTATGAATGCTTTATCTGCATGTATGCCTGTGCACCACACCCATGCCTGGTGCCTAAGGAAGTGGTGAGCCTCCATGTACGTGCTGGGAATTGAACCTGTGTCTTTTGCAAGAACAAGTGCTCTTAACCACTAAGCCAACTCTGTATTCCCCGACACAGGTAGTTCTTAACACAATATTGACTAGTATTCTCTCAAGAAGTAGAGAGAGCTGTGCATACTGTCATGTATCTTTTAACTCTCAGTAGGCAGAGGCAGGCAGATATCTGAGTTTTAGGCCATCCTGGTCTACATAATGAAATGGAGGATAACAGAGACAAGGAGTAGAGAGATACAGTCTTTAGTCAAGGAAGTCAGAAGATTGCTGGCAAACATCAGAATCTAGGAGAGTCAAGAAATGATTCTTTCCTGTAGGTTTCAAAGGGCACCCAGCCCTCTTAAAGCTTGACTGCTCATCTAAGCTCCACAACAACAAGTCTGTGAAGCTTTTACCCACTGAGTTTGTAGTACTTCGTTAAAGTAACGAAGGGAGTACCCACCTGCCACTATGTAACTTACTCACTGTTCCCCAACCATCACAGGGAGAAACTTTTCCTGACCCCTCTTTCTGAGTCACTAGCACTCCTGTGAAAGCTTTGCAAATCATTTTAATAGTGAATCTGATATACATGTCCCTGTCCCAGCTAAAAGGAAGGCTGGGGAGAAGGGATGTGGCATTATCATGAAATTTATAAGGAATGGAATTTTCAGAGATGAGGACAAGGTTCACATGCTGCAAAAACAAAGAGTGGTCCATGTCCTATAAATTCAATGTTGAAGTTAGTAACATTAAGAGAGACATAAAAATCCATTACGTTAATATCATAATTAATACTATTTCCTATTTTTAAGGCATTTAATTAACTAATTGTTGTTGTATTGTGTGGTGACATATGCAGACCTGTAAATTTAACCCTTCATGGATTTATTAAACCATGTATTATATCTTAACCCAAATATTACAGCCTTTGTACTTCTAGGTACCTGTTCACAAATTTCCAAATATTTTGCTCAGGTTACAATTTCCCAGAAAGCACGTGAATAGTACCTAAGCCACCATAACCCCTATGTCAGGTGATTTTTTTTAAAAAATCTATTTGTAATTTAATTGACAAAATAAGTATAAAATTGTATCTTCAGGTTTATTTGACTGGCAATAATTTGATTTTTTAGAAGAAAATTATATTTTTCCAATGGTGGTTCAAATTTTTCAGGTTCTTGTTCTGTTTTGTTTGAGAGTCTCACTGTCTTGAAAGGTATAATTAACTAAGTATTTTTCTGGTTGTCTTTAAAAAAAGCACCAAGTCACCATTACCATTGCTGCCAAAGATTAATAAAGATATATGAAACATCCAAGAAAATAATTCTTGTGAGAGATTACTTCTCTTCAAAATAGTTTCCCAAGTTACATTAACTGAGAAGCTGTCTGAGGCAGTTCTATTCTTGAGCATGACTAATACGTGGTAGCATGCTTAACAGTGTTTGGCCTATGATGAGTACATTGATGAATTCAACAAAATGCATGTTACCTTCCATTACTGTTTTATTTTATTAGTACTTTCTATTGTTCTGCTTAAGAACATGAAATCAAACCTTCATTATTTCAAGATTTTTTTTAAAAACAAGAGGCTATATGAGGAACGGCAGATAATCTATGGGTGAAGGGCTTTAAAACAAGTGAGGAAATGGAAAGTTGACAGAGAACTTTCAATGTGATTGGCTTCCTAATGTAATGAGGAGGTGTTCTGAGGATCTAGGAGAAGGGAGAAGCCACTTTAGAGGTTATTGGATGCAGGAGACTCTCACAGCCTTCAAGGAAAAGCATGATTTCAAGGAACAGAAATGGAGCAGAAAAGGCATGAGAAAGGGGCAGATTGTAAAGCATGAATTGTGTTCAAAGAACAATAAGTGCTTATAATTAATATTCTCATTAAAAGATAATGAGTCCTTCTAGTGTGTCAAGTACTGTGCTAATGCTGTACATGCATTGTTAACTGCTGACAACAGGCCTCTAAGACAGGAACCATTATGGTTTCTACTTCATTGGTAAGAAAACTGAGGCTGAGAGAGGTCATATATTTTACTCAAAGTCATAGAGCTTAAAGTGGTAGAGTTTACAATTTAAATCTTGTTCATATTCAAATGGAAGGAGACTGTCTGATATATTAAAATTGACAGATCTGATATTGCTACAGTTTAAGTTATAACTCGAATATTAAACGAGGAAAAAGATAATACTGATTAAAAACTATAGATAGAGCTTAACTGTCAGGGGAAGAAAATGTGAAGTTCATTTAATAGAGGCAGGGGTGCATTTGTGTTCTGAGCAGAAAAGTGACAAATTCAAAGCACTTCTTTGGAAAAATAATCTAATTTTGCATTAGAAAGAGACATTGGTATCAATACTAAGGTAGAAAGAATCTGGAATCAACAAACCAAAAGAAAGTTAGCTGTGACTTTGAATATTTCAAAGAAATATATCCAGAATTTATTGACCATGCAAAATTAAGAGAAGGAAATAAAAAATATATCTACATCTTAGATTTGATGACTAAGAATTATGACATGATATAGACAGTTTGAGAGTAGATTGAAGGAGATTGTAAATTTGATTTTAAAATGAAGCTAACATTGATTTGATATTCTTCCAAGCAGAGACCATAGTTGAAGTGTTAGTTGAAGTCTTAGATACATGCATATCCAAAGACAAAAGGATGAGATGGAATCTGGAAACCAGGAAGGGAAGGGTGCAGGAAGTTATGCAAAGGAGTAGTGTTGTATTCCAGTGGTTTGCTGTTGTGATAGACTGAAAGAAGGGACTCAGAAATGATTAGTTCTGTCCCAGACAAATATATTCCCATCTGCATACTCCAAGTGTGAAATAATATACCAAAGTATCAAAGTAAGGCAGCAGAACAGTTCACTACTTAAAGCTTTGGTTCTAACACCATAAATTCCATGAGGCCAGAACCAGGTCTATGGATGACTCTTACCTTCCTTAGCTAGATAAGCTTAGCAGCCTAGAACCACACATAGTAGAAGGCATTCTTTTATCAGAATCCTAGTGATTCTGATGTAAGAAGGGAGAGGACCAGAGAGCTATAGGGAGAGTAGGACCCTATCCACAAGTATAGTGGTTAATAAAGTATACATAGCAGCCTTCCCTCCTCTCATTGGGGAAATGGGGAATTAGGATATAGAATGGCTATAGCTGTTGACTAGTTGCTTTTGTATGATTATGAGAAGAATTTATGGGAAAGGAAGATTTATTTTGATTCACAGTTTCAGAGGGTCTCAGTCAGTTATGGCAGGGAAGGCATGGCAGAATTTGTGGCAGCAAGATTATGTGGTAGAGTTTCTTGACATCACCACAAACCAGAAAGCAGACAGTGGTTAGAATCAGAGATTGGGCAATAACCCCCAAAGTTTCACCTCTACTGACCTGCTTTGAATATTTCAAAGAAATATATCCAGAATTTATTGACCATGCAAAATTAAGAGAAGGAAATAAAAAATATATCTACATCTTAGATTTGATGACTAAGAATTATGACATGATATGGTCATGCTCTAAAGGCTCCACATCTTCCCAAACTAACACCAGTAGACCAAGCACTGAAATGCAACCATGTGGAGACACTTCAGATTTAAACCAAAGTAAGTGTCTACTGACTTGCATTTAAAAAAGAAACAGGATGGATAGAAAGGTGGGCAACAAGGAAGCTTATCTAAAGGAGGAACTTAAAGAGAGAGGTGGCTATGGTTCTAAATTCAATGTAAAGGTGAAAACAGGAGGATATCAATTTTAATTAGGTTTTAGATGGCTGTGATGACCTTCCAAAGGGTGCATCTAGTAGAGTAGTAGATTTAAAGCAAGTTGATAAGACTGAAGATGAAGCAGGTGTCAAAGTGATTAATATAGACTACACTTTGACAACTTGAGTTGAAAGGAATTAGAAAGATATGCCAAACTTCTTGGGCATATTGAGGCTGAGAAGTTTATAGTTTCTGTAATTGATTTATTGGAAGATAAAGAAACTGTGAAAAAGAAGGATGCAGCCAAGCTAGCATGGTTATCCAAGCAAAAGAGGAAAATCACAGATTTAGTGAAGAAAGAACCTGAAAGGCAAAAGACAGGGTGGTATTAAGAAAGAATCTATCACTAAATTTTACAAAAAAGAAATACTAAAACAAAGTAAACATAACTATAGCCTGGAAGAATTGCTGTATTCCTATAGATTTAAGGGGGGTAAAGGCGAGACATAGGCAAATTAAGGGTAGCACAGACAAAAGGTTCTGGCCAGATGAGAAAATTTATGACAGGGAAAATCTTACCTTGTTGCCACTGATTTTTAGGAAATGGTGCATAAGAATTAAAGGTTCAAATGAATTCATTGGAGCAGAGAAAATGGGTTCAAAATGTGCTCTATGATTGAGCATCACATGTGATGCGAGAATGTCTATGAGAAGGCCCCGAAGATGATTTCACTCAGAGAATATTGAGCAGAGGAAATGAAGTCCTCTGTGAGTGCTGGAGAGCCTTAGCAAGGAGAGAAAGAGAGATGATTTCAGCTGTTAGCACTGAAAATTACTTACAGGCCAGTAAACAAAAAGGCCTCCCCAAAAAAATTAAATAAAAGGAGAAAGAATAAGGTAATCTGCCAAAGTAGAAAGAAATGGATAGGAAATGTCTATAAAAGTATGTTTGTGTCTTTCTCTGCTTCCAGATTAACACCCCGAACTCTGACTTCAGTGTGATGGTTTTAGGAGGTGGAAATTTTGGGAAGCGATTAAGTCATAAGAATAGGGTCCTCCAAATAGGATTAGTAGCCTTTACATAGGGTCCCAGTGAGCTTTCCAGTCATCTTTTGTTGTGAAAACATAAAACAATGGTGGACTGCAGCCTAGAAGAAAACTCACCAAAACCTAATCATGCTTCCCCCTACACCAGACATCCAAGCTCCAGAACAGAGAGAAATATGTTTCTGTTGTTTACACCCTTCCCACTCTATGATTTCCTCACTGTAGTTTTAACTGACTAAGATAATTGTCTTCTCCTCCTTTATTGCCATCTACCCCCAAGTAAATTATGTCAGAATATCTGTGGCTTATAGTGACTAGCTTACCTTGATTAACTTTCATTACACAGTGGCTATGGGTGGGTTCTGATGCTTTACTGTATGAACTCAAGTCATAGGCCTACTGTGCACAACATTTATTAAATATGTAAGTTATTCTTATTCTCCTTCAGCTGCAGATGTTTAATATGTACAAAAGGTATTAATAATACAATCCCAACTTCGTAAGTGATGAAGATTAAGTATATTGCATCAAGAAGGATCATGGAATGATACTTAGTACCCATTTGTTAAATATTCTTAATTATGACAATGATGATGATAGTAATGAAATATATTGGAAATTCAAAAATGAATAAGATAGAGTGTGTATCCTCAAGGAACTCACAGGATGTTATGATAGATATTAATACATTAGAGAAAACCAACACAAAATAAAATTTACTATTTGAAAAACTAGTTACTGTTCCTCATACAATATCTTAGACGCTAAGAACAAACTAAATGAGAAAGCATACTGAGATACCCTGCCCTCATGGAACTTGGAGTCTAGAGAAAGAAGAGAGAAAATAAGGGATAAAGAAAAGAAGTGTAGTCTAACTAGTGATGATGCCTGTTATGACAGGAATAGAGAACAACTATAAAATAAAGGAATGCATGCCCAGGTGGAGAGGGGGAAGGATGTTCATTGAATAGAGCAGCTTACATACACCCCCAAATAAGATGCTTGGGTTATGAAGTCATGAGTTGAACTGCCATAGCAAGACAGAGGTGAGCCATCCAATGTTTCCTGGACATGGAACGACCAACTTCTTCAGGAAAGGCTTTCCAGAAATAGTGACAGAATTCAAAAGGGCCAGCAGTCATTAAAAGGACTGCACAAAAAAACTAGAACATGGAGAGAATGACCAGTGTAGGGCTTTATCATTTTTTTCAAAGAAAATAGTTAAGATATTCCCTAAAACACTCTTCTAAAACAAAACCTCATTTTAAAAAATAGGCAAAAACCACAAACAACAACAACAACAACAACAAAAAAGGAACCAGTGTTTTGGATAAGAAATCAATGTTTTTATTTTATATTTAATTTCTTAAAACTATGGTTGCTTTACCAAGTATGTGATATATCAATGTAATGCAGAAATTGCCTTTCTAATTGAGCTGTCTCTTTATAGACACTTGCTGTGCAAGAGGTGGCAAAGACCCACTTGGCTCTAGGATCTTTTGCTGGGGAATCACAGGGTCTTTTGCTGGGGAATCAGAGGGCTGTCTGTTGTAATTCACAGAAGCGTTACTGTGTGAAGGTGCACAAAGAAGAAAGGCCTTCCACCAAAGTACAGAGGGACTCTTATGGGATCTGTTGCACGACTAGACAGCTTTAAAATTTGTATCAAAATGCTCACAGATTTCTATCACAGAGAAGGTTAAATAGGACCACAGAAGCTCAGTGAAAGATGATTAACTGAATAAGTATACTGTAGCCATATACACAATGCATCCAAATATTGCTTTATCCAGAAAGGTTAACCAACCAGATCATTTTTAGTTGTCATAGCTGGTTGAAGGAGGAGGGACAAAGAAACTATTGAACTACCTAAAATACACAGGGATACCCCCCCATCCCTACACACAAGAATTGTCAGGTCCCAAAAGTCCACTTTGTTAAGGTTAAGAAATGCTAAATGTTGCACAGAATTGTAGCTGGGAAAAGAGAGGCACAAACATGGAGCAAGCGAGGGACTGAGGAAAACAGTACAAACAAACAGTAGGTAACGGGCCAGACACAGTTCCACAGCACTGACGGTCTTCAGGGGAAGGCAATTCTTTTACCCCGGTGGAGACATGAGGAAAGCAGGTTTGGGAGCAGAAGGTAAGCATGGCTGGCGTTGGGATTTGGTGTAGATGGTTGTACTACAAAGTATGTTTATAAACATGCACACAGACATGACTGGGAGGTTTTCCCCACGGTGCAGCATCATGACCTTTGCTAGCCTTTTCCCCATCAGGTAGCACTATGACCTTCACTAACCTTGATATATCAGTGATTTTTCATTTCCATGGAGACACCTGATAAGAGGCAACTTGGGGAGGGAGGGTTTATTTGGGTTCATGGGGGGTACAACCAATAATGGCAGGGAGGTATGACAGCATTCAGCTTCATGGTGGTGGGATTGTGAAGTGGGAAATATGGGTGCAGAGAAAGAGGTTTTGGCCAGGCCCAGGGTTGACCATAACCCATAAGCCACAAACCCAGTGATCCAACTTCTGCTAGCTGGGTCCAAAGTCCAAAAGGTTCCACAACCTCTCAAAACAGATCCACTGACAGGGACCAAGTGGTGAAGCCTGAGCCAGTGTAAGACAATTTACACCCAATTTTTAAAGCTAATTTTGTTTTCTTGTTTTACGAATTAGGTATTTCCCTCCTTTGACTACTCGAAAGGCTGAAGGGATTTGTGTCTTCAGACACTGCTGCTCAATGCACCTAGGTGTATTTATCCCTATCTAGGTTATGACAAGACAAACAACTTTAGTGATCTGTCACTTCGACATCCAAGTGTTAGGGAGGGTCAAGAAATGAAAGAATAAGAGCAAATTTTATTTTAAATGCTTTCCCTAGAGATACAACTTCTTCCTTGGCATTAACTATATTGCTTAACTGTATTGCTAGTTTCTGGCATTGATGAGGCAGTTGTATTTGTATTTCCAAATCCAATAATGTTTAAGGGACTCTTAGCTCTAATAGAAAATGAATTGATGGGGTGATTTCCTAGAAGGCATGTGTGTATGTGTGTGTGTGTGTGTGTGTGTGTGTGTGTGTGTGTACACATAGAGAGAAAGGGAGGGAGAGAGAGAGAAGATGAGTGAGGAAGGAAGGGAGAGAAACAGAGACAGACAGACACACAGAGAGGACTAAGGGAGGGATTTTATCTTTTAACTTTTACTACAAAATAGATAGGCTCATCTCTTCTCAGCAGTCACTCATATTGGCTTGAACATCTTAACCTACACATGGAAGATAAAATTTCAGTGTCTTTTGAATACTACCTATTACTTCTGTTCATGATGGCAAAATTGTAGCTTCACCCTTGTGATGGAGCATGAAACATTACTATCCCCCCACCCTGTAAAGAGATGGTAGCTTCAGGGTGTTTGCAAGTTTATTGCATGAGATTTTCTACACAGTCATTTGAGCATTTTGTTTAAGCATCTAGTTCTGGTATATGGTGGAATTGGTATTTCTGAAGTTTATTTTAGATGCAGTTTTGACCTAGTGATCTATACAGTGTTCCAAAACCCAGTTTCAAAGCATAGTGACACTCCTGAAGAAAAGAAAGTTGGTGTTGTA
Source organism: Peromyscus eremicus (assembly GCF_949786415.1). Taxonomy (NCBI): domain Eukaryota; kingdom Metazoa; phylum Chordata; class Mammalia; order Rodentia; family Cricetidae; genus Peromyscus; species Peromyscus eremicus. The sequence continues at coordinate 1,285,814 of NC_081418.1, read as the reverse complement.
GAAAGACCCAGATTGAGAGCAGATCAAAGCATGTGAAAACAGGTGTGTAACACAGGTGGCTTTCCCCTGTACTTATTTTCTGAAGATTTATTTCCTCAAGGTATATTTTAGTCTTTGAACAACTCTTGTAGTTTAATTTCCAATGAAAGTTAAAAAATTCTCATTAATGTCCAGTTTAGGATTGAATCTCTATTTTTCCCCATAACTGAGCTATGTAAGATTTATCACTCTTCTAGATGTAGTTCCTTTGAAAGAGAGGGAGTTGCATTTTATTCATAATCTCTTGCCACCCCCACATGGCACAATGTATAGTATATAAGTTTAATAACCACAATGGGACTAATGAATAAGACACACCACCTAAGTGCCTATTAATTCTTACACTGGATCCTTGAGGTTAAAAGAGGACTTCAAAGATATTCAGTCTGTTGAATACAGAATATCATCACACCCGGGGATGTGGGCTGTGTCTGCACTTAGTGAAGGCTATGAAGGTGTGGAAGGAGATTCGGAAGAAGGGAGGAAGCATCATACCATATTCTTTTCTAGCTTCAAGGAGGCCAGTCTATTTCTTAAATAGAAACCTTTGCAAACTTACAAAGTTAGCCTTGTGGATTAATATATCATTCTTCCTAAATCTAATATGAACTTTGTCATCACCCACTCTACACTAAACTGTACAAATAAGCAGGTCTCCTAAGAAATTAACAGGTAACATTTGTTACTCACCACAATTAGATATAAAGACCACCATGCTTGTGCTGCATAGTTTTTATTTCAACTTGATACAAGCTGAAGTCATCTGAGAGGGAATCTCAATTTAAAATATACCTTCATAATATTGGATTGTAGGCCTGTAGGAATGCTTGTAAGGCATTCCTCAGTTCTATGAGGAAAAGGGCTGAACAAGCCATGAAGAACAAGCCAGTAAGCAGCACCTCTCCATGGCTTCTCCAACAGCTCCTGCCTCCTGTCCTGTTTGAGTTTCTGTCCTGGCTTCCTTCAATGATGGACTACAATGTGGGAGTGTAAGCCAAATAAACCCTTTCCTCCTCAATTGCTTTTGGCCATGGTGTTTCATCACAGCATTAAGAACCCTAACAAAGACAGTGCTAAAAGACGATACACACCTTGGTCATAAGATGTAAAGAAATCAAGCTGGAACTGAGCTGCACACTTCCTTCCTGCTGGCTAGCTTTCAAAGCACCTAAAAGTGGTATGCAAGCTGATGTGGGAGAAAAGGCACTGATTGTCTCTCATGAACTACCAAGCTACCAGGCAAGATATGTCCACTTGTGCAATAGTGGCTTGACTGTTGTGGCTCAACCGACAATCTGGCTCAATGTGATGCTTCCTCCATGGAAGGGAACTCATGTTTGGTACTGCAAACTCACTCAAAATTGATATTAGCAGATGATGACCCTGTAAGGAGATTTACTACTGTTGCTTAACTAAACCGACATGGTACCAAACTACCTTCTAAAATAAATGTTTATATACACAGCCTCGATCACAAGAAGTCTTTGCAGTGGATGACAGTAAAATCAGAGAATCATAGATGCCCCAAAGGTAGTGTTTTTCAGCCTTCTCATCATCTGGCTCTTACATATTCTTAGAATTTTAATTTAAAAATTTTAAATTATGAGTATATGTGTGTATCACAGTGTGGATTTGTGCACATGAGTAAAGTACTCAAAGAAGCTAAAAGAGGGTGCTAGATCCCCTGGAGTTGAAGTTACAGGTGGTTATGAGGCTGTGAGCTACCAAAGGTAAGTGCTGGAAATGAAACTCCAGTCCTCTGCAAGAATGTTCTGTGTCTTTAACTGCTATGCCATCTCTCCAGCCCTTTCTTACATTTTCAATTTCTGGTTTCCTCTTCTGCAGTGTTCCCTGACCCTTAGAGGAAGTGGTATATTTGCCTTGTTTAGGGCTGAGCATTCAGCTGTCATTTATTCTGAGCACACTGAGCAGCTAGAGGCCTTACACTCCCTGCCATTTACCTGGTCATAGGGATGAAGGGGCCTCAGGAGTGGGAAGGAGATAAAAGATGACGGCAGGAAGAGTAGTCAGAACACACTTTATACATGCACTGTCAACAAATGGAATTTTTATAAAGACAAAAAAATCAGTGGTTTAAGTTTGTTCCTTAGGAAGAAAGGGAATAAAATAACCCACAATAAGAAAATGAGAAAAAAAAAAAGGAAGCAATATGAGTGAAGATCGATGAAACGAAATGCAAGGAACAGAGGAAAGCTAATAAAACTGAAGGCTGGAACACTAAAACTATTATATCTCCAGCATGCCTGCTCAAGAAAAAAGAGAGAAATGCAAATTACCAACATTTGGAAGAAAAAAGAGTATGCACTCTCAGTCAAAGAATAAACAACAAAAAAAAATGTAACAGACAGGAATTACGTGTTTTCCCATAGAGGAACCATTATTTCTAAGGAATACTGGGTATCTGCTTGCAGGATATGTGCATACATTAATGAAAATACAATAGACAAGGCAATTAATACACCTTTTATATCCAAAGGTTTCCTTGTGTCTTATTTATTTTCTCCAAATATATATAAAGAATATATAAAATACATAAAAATTAAATATATATATATATATATAGATAGATAGATAGATAGATAGATAGATAGATAGATAGATAGATAGATAAATGTGTCATAGCATTAGCGGAGGTTGTATGTAGTGCAGTAGGTCTCTTGAATATTTCTTGTAATGACTTTATACATTTAGTCATTAATATATATTAATGGTCCTTGGTAACCCTCACTCCATTCTCTTCTATGACTTTGACCATTTTACTTAACGCAGGAACTGCACAGTATCTGTCCTTCTGTAACTGGCTCGATTCATTTAGTATAATAACATCTGAGTTCTCTCATGTTGCTACAAATGGTGGGATTACCTTCTGCTTTAACGCCAAATCATGTTCTTCTGTACATATATCCACTATGGACATAGTTTCTGTATTTTAGCTACTGGGAATAATGCTATAGTGAATGATGTAGACTGCAGCCATCTCTTTAAGACCCTCATTTCAATTCTTTTGAACATACACCCAGTGTCTTAGTTAAGGTTTCTATTGCTGTGATGAAACACTGTGACCAAAAAGCAAGTTGGGGAGGAAAGGGATTATTTGGCTTACATTTCCACATACACTGAAGGAGTCAGGACAGAAACTCAAACATGGCAAGATCCTAGAGTCAAGAGTTGATGCAGAGACCATGGAGAGATGCTGCTTACTGGCTTGCTTCCCCTTTCTTGCTCAACCTGCCTTTTTATAGAATCCAAGACCTCCAGCCCAGGGATGGCACCACCCACAATGGGCTGAGCCATCCCCCATTAATCACTAATTGAGAAAACACCTATAGTTGGATCTCATGGAGGCATTTCCTCAACTGAGGCTCCTTATTTTCTGATGACTCTACCTTGTATCAAGTTGACACACAAAACCAGATAGTACACCCAATAATAGAATTGCCAGATCATATGGAAATTCTCCTTTTAAAATAATTTACACTGTTTTCCATAGCAGTGATAACATTTCACATTCCCATCCCCAGTGAGCAAGTTTCCTGGCTTTTTCATGTCTTCACCAATCCTTGTTGTTTTCTTAAATATTAACGATAACCAGCCTAGCCAGTATGAAGGCATATATAGATATGAATTTCCTTGATGATTGACAATGTTTTGGGCTTTTTTCTTTTTTTTCTCTTTCTTTTCTTTTCTTTTTCTTTTTCTTTTTTTTTTTTTTTTTTTTTTTTTTTTTGCTATTTAAGCATTTGTAGCATGAATTCTAATCGATCTTAAAGATAAAAACCCAGAGTCAGAAATCAGGGTGAATGCTGAAAGATCAGGGAGCAGATCAGGGAGCAGCCCAGCCACTCTGAAACTTCTTACCTCTAAGAATCCTCTTACTGAAAGGGGCTGAGCTCCTGTTTCCACCCTGCCTTATCACTTCCTCTCTCCACCCAGTCATATCACTTCCTGTTTCCTTCTCCCAAGTACTGGGATCAAAGTTATGAGAGCCCAAGTGCTGGGATTAAAGGTGTGTGCCACTACTGCCCAGCTTCAAGTGGCTAGCTCCACAATCTGATCTCCAGGCAAGCTTTGTTAGGGCACAAACAAAATATCACAAGAGTTATTTATATATTTTGGATATTAACTCCACATCTATTTCAATTCTACTAAGACAATTCTAGCTTCACTGCCATTCTCTATTTTAGCCTCCATTTCAGCTTCCTGAGTGAAGTGGAAACTCTAGACATGTGTCACCAATCATGTCTGGCTAATAGTGAAATGGACTTTTGAAACAGGTTTTTGTTGTTTTTGGTGGTGGTGGTGGTGGCGGTTTTGTTTTTGTTTTGGTTTTTTTTTTTTTAATGATAAATGGACTGGTATGTTGCATGTGTAATTGAATGGAGTGGAAAACTTACAGAGGCAAAGGAAAGAAGTATAAAATCTAGAAGAGAATGTATATAAAAGGGTAGACCTCTAAAGTTTTATCAACTGTTATGAAAACAGGGCAATTTATATCCGAGAATCCAGATTTGTGGCCTACTGGGTAGAATCTGGGTTTTGAGGATGATAATCCCCTGAGTGTTTCTTCAGCCAGATGGTTCTGCAGATGAGGTGCCATCTGACCAGGCAATGTTTAGTTATATTATTTAATTCTGTGTTTATTAAAGTTTGTTCTTTCTGGCAACACACTGTACCTTTTTAAAGCCTTCCTTGGCAAACTGCTGAGATTTGGACAGTGATTGATTTTTAAAGTATTTCACTAGGATTTCCGGAGAGCACTCCATCTTCTCCCAGCCTGTAGAGAGCCAAGGGTTGGGCTTCTGTGGCTTTGCCACACACTCCACCCCTTACATCAACACAGCTGCTTGTGATCTTTTCTGTGCCTGAATTGCCACAGCACCAAGAGGTAGTTTAGTAGTAATGATCATCAGTAATCTTGCAGTGAGTGACTGAGTCAGGGGTCCACTCATTGACTTTACTTATCTCAGGTGAGTAGCAATAATCTATGCCTGACCATAGGTAATCATGTCAGGATTCTATTTCCAGAAAACATAGTTGTACTAACTTCAGAAGAGACAGGTCAATGTGATTGGTAGAAGATGGGAAGTTTTGTGGTCCTATAACCCACTGAAGAGGATAGAAGATAGGCAAGTCTTTTTTCAAAGTGTCCATGAGAGCATTGTATAGTATTACCATCCACTAGCACACCAGGATCATCAACACTGGGAGCACAGGTTAGAGTGAATGAAGTGTCAGAAGATGTAGGAGTCAGTGAACATTATTTCCAGTGCACGGATGTTTGGCCTTCAAGGTCTGTGTTCTCCTGTGAACTCTGATCTTTTTTTTTTTTTTTTTGCTACTAGACATCAAATACTTAAATTTTTTGACATGAAATCTGTCCATTACCACCACCTCACCACATCTACCACCAAAGATCACATACATATATTGGAAATATCCAAAGTTAAAAAGACCTTCCTGTCATCTAACAGAAAACCCAAAACACTTTAAGACAAAAGCAGAGCGCATGGCTCAGGCACTGTGTGTCACTGACATGGGCATGTAGTTATGACATTTCTTCTCCCAGAGCACCTGAATCTTGATGCCTGGGAAGGAGTTGGAGCAAAGAGTCTGCAGTGCCCCTTCCCATTTCAGAGTAAATCCTCAGTCACAATGTGTTTCTAAATGCTGGTGGCTTACACTTCCTGCATGTCATGAAAGTAAGCCTGAAGATGTTTTTCAGGGGCCATTAAAAGCAGAGCAGTGGCATTTATTTTAGATGCTGACAGTAATAGAGGAACATATAGAGAACAAGGCAGAGAAACTCCGGTAATAAAAGGATTATTTATTGCAGTAGCATCATAGAGTTATTGAACTGAGTAATGCAGGATCCACCTCCCAAAAGTCAGATGATTATCACCAAGCACTGTGGATTGTTCGGACATTTTGTGTAGGGAAGAAAACCATCATCTGACATGCAGTTAAATACTCTAAAACTGGATTCCCTCCAGGAATTTGCCTTCCCAAATGTAGACTAGAACAAGAATAAAACAAGACTTGTATCAGCCGGAGAATAGCTTTCATATGTCTATAGCATGACCTGGTTATTCGCTGAAGGAATCCAAGCAGGGTGACTATAGCTAGAGGAACATTCCTCTGGAAAGCAAGCAATGGTTCTGGGCAGGGTTTGCGTATGTGCTGTCAGCAGATTAATATATGTGTCAGCTAAGCAAGTGTTATGCCGTGGGTTGCTCTGAAATCCCTTGCACACATGTCAGAAGCCACCATTCTGCTTTTAGAGAAGTCTGGACATGGCTTTTGTTTAAGGGAATTCAAGAATGCTCTGTAGATGTGTTATTGCTACAACTGCATTGGTGCCTGCCTACATTGTCTTTTTCCAATAACTCTAAGCCATGATTTCTGAGTTGTAGCAAACATGTTTATTGGGCTACAAATGTGTACTGGCAGATTCTAACTTTTGATTCTCTGTCTGTACTTGGTCTGTGGATAGCTTGGTAACTTTTTGAAAGACTATTTGTCACAAGTGTGGTAAACTCTCTGTTCATTTGAATATACTGTTAGCCCAGAGTTTTATAGCCTGAGCTATCATGGGTAGCTTGTGATGGTGGTTCTTGCTGTCTTTAATGCACTGTTACTCAAATATGCCAAGTTGTATGTATTTAGTTGTCTTATATGTGTATTTATTCTCAATCACATGCAAGTGTCTTATATTAGTCAAACATAGGTTGCTGTTTTGTGGGTCTTGAGATAATCGAGCTTGCAAGCTTCCATCTTTAACATAATAGTTAAGAGCATTCATTTTGAAGTCTGAGTCCCTATGTTCACCCACAACTTTCTTTTTTTCATGTGCTTTGGTGAGCCACTTCGTTTTTGCTTTCTTCATTATTTTTGTTTGCTTGCTTGTTTTGAGATAGGATCTCTCTGTTATGTAAACCTACCTGTCCTGGAACTTGCTCTGTAAACCAGGCTGACCTTGAGCTCACAGAGATTCACCTGCCTCTGCCTCCAAAGTGCCAGGATGAAAGGCATATACCACCATACCTGGCATTCTTCATTGTTTTAATAGTACACTAAAAATATTTGCTTTTAGGGTTTAATCCAGTGTCAAATTGACTTTCATCATCTCATCTGTTTACATACTGATAGTCCTGAAAGATGGTGTATAACTACATGGTTAATTCTATTTTGTCTGATTACTGAATTTATGTGAAAGAAGCATAAGAAAATGTCCAGATTTCTAAATGGATGCCTCCTTTTCTTCATCTGTAACCAGCAGACTTGTGTCCAGGCCAAGTTGAAGACAAGGCGTGGGAAGTTAATCATACTCTCTCACATGTGCTTTAAGGGGGCTTTACAAGGTGTAAAGCTCCAACTCTGGACGTTTTTCTTGGTATTCCTCATGCATCTCACTTAATGGCAGCAGACAAGAGAATGGGAAGTGGGGCCACTTTCTGCCCTTTGATTCAATGCAAGGCTCTTGACCCAGATGCATAAAGCAACGTGTTTCATCTTCTGCAGAAGTGTCAGGGGACACTGTTCTCATAGTGAGGAAGGCTTACTAGTCAGTGCCTATTGTACAAAGCAAGATATTGGTTTGACAAAACGTCTTGTGGGTCAGTCTCTATGAATTTTGCTTTGCAAAACCTGGGAAATATCCCAAAAAATGAGAAAAAGAAAAATCTTTATATTTGAGAAGTCATTTTTAGTAGAAATTGACTTGAGATGAATTGACATAGGGGGTAAGTTCCCCATGTGGTAAGGGGAAAATTCTCTGTGGGGTGAGGAGATAAGTTCCGTGTGTGTGTGTGTGTGTGTGTGTGTGTGTGTGTGTGTGTGTGTGTGTGTTTTGCCCTTTGTTCTGGAATAGTCTCTTATAGGAGGAACTATTGTCTCAGGAGGGAGGAGCAGGCAGAAAACCAAAGATCCAAATGGTCCCAGAGGTGATGCTTCTAGATCCTGCAGAGCTGTGCATGTTCTCTTTGTATGTATACATCCCTGAGAAGAAAGACTCTTCATCATAACCCATCTAGGTCATGAGCACTGTTAGAATACTAATACACACACACACACACACACACACACACACACACACACACCACCACATATACACACATGCCACACACCACACACACACCACACACTACACATACACACAAACACCACACACACAAATAACACATACATATGCACACACACCGTCACCACAACCACCACCAACAACAACAGCAACAGCAACACAACAGCCTGGATCACCTGAGGATCTTTAAACTGTTCCAAAGCAATGTGCTCACTCTGATTAATTTGATGAATTCTTTAGGAGAATTTTCAGAAACTCAGAAAACACTACCATGGCAGGCACAGTATTAAAAACTGTGGCCACTTTCACATTTGGATCTTGACTGCAGCCTTTTAACACCCTTTACCCATTTCTGCACTTTTTTTAGTCTATTATATGATTGAAGAGCAGATTATATGTAACTTGGGTCTCAGACCACAGGTAATGTACAAGGACCTGGTTGTGTTTTTAAGGCAGATACTAGGGAAAAACAAGAGTTATCTCTGAAACTTCTGATATGTTCTATTATTCCCAGTTTCAAAAAAGTTATAACTATTCCTTGTCAGTGTTTTGGAAAGGGTTTTAAATTTTTACTTGTTGGTCAATTAAAAGGTGTGGATATCAAATCTTGAGTGGAATGAGCCTATATACCTATATACATGCTATATATGTTTACATACCATACATACTTATATACATACTATAGATATACTGTACCAGTTAGTTTTTGTCAACATAGTACAAACTAGAGTCTTCTGGGAAAAAGGAGCTTCAGTTGAGGAATTCCCTCCATCAAAACTGGACTGTGGTCATGTCTGCAGGATATTTTCTTTATTAATGACTGATATAGAAGGGCCCAGCCCACTGTGATCTGTGCTATTCCTAGGCAGGTGGTACTCAGTTGTATGAGGAAGCAGCATGAGTAAGACAGTGAGTAGTGTTCCTCTCTGGTGTCTGGTCTCTGCTTCAGTTCCTGTCTGCAGGTTCCTGCCTTGGCTTTGCTTGATGATTGACTATAACCTGTAAAATAACTCTTTTCTATCCAAGTAGCTTTTTGTAATTGTGTTTATCACAGCAACAGAAAGATAACTAGAATACACTGTGTTAATTTGGAATATATACCTTAGCACACCTGACTCCATCTTAGAGAAACCAATGCACCATTCTGACCTAAAAACCCAGCACATGCCTATACGTGCCATGTGAGAACAGTCCGTAGTTCTGGGAACATCCCTAATGCACTAACCTTGCTTTCTGATATCTATAACTCTGCTTACTACTAACTGTTCTTGCTAATTGACATATGTCTGTAGCTAGAGTTTTTCTGCCTGGCCCACAGTCAGGACAAATCTCTCTCACCTGTCAGTCCCACAGCCGCTCAGACCCGACCAAGTAAACACGGAGACTTATATTGGTTGCAAACTGTATGGCCATGGCAGGCTTCTTGCTAACTGTTCTTACAGCTTCAATTAATCCATTTCCATAAATCTATACCTTGCCACATGGCTCGTGGCTTACCGGCATCTTCACATGCTGTTTGTCATCGTGGCGGCTGGCAGTGTCTCTCTGACTCAGCCTTCCACTTCCCAGCTTTATTCTCCTCCTTGTCCCGCCTACACTTCCTGCCTAGCCAATGGCCAATCAGTGTTTTATTTATTGACTAATCAGCAACACATGTGACATACAGAACATCCCACAGCATATGTCAACCAGGAATTGTTTTTATGGATTAAAAAGACAAGAACAATAAGGCTTGTGGCTATACAATTTTGGCAAGTTCCTTGTGTAACTCACTTTCTATTGGGTTTAAAAGTCCATATGTTCTCTGAAGGAATTACCTTTCAACAATCAAATATTGTCACCTTCTTTTATCATTTATGTTATTATTAATTTTTTCTCCTCTTACATAGGAAATCTATCTTTTATGTAGTTTAAGTTGAAACAAGGTTTATTGTTAGACTTCCCAATATATTTAATGAAAAGAATGTTGTTTTCAAGTAAATTGTTATATGTCAAAACTACATCTTCCTCTTCAAGCCATGTGGACACCTGCAACATGGAATCACTGTTGAACTGGTGGACTCTGTCTATACTTAAGGACTGTTCATTAGGAAGAAGCAGAGGGACATCCCTTTCCTCCTTTTGTCTTTCTTCTGCATATCATTTGCTCATTCTTGTCTGCAGTGCCAGAGTTAGAAATAACCAGAGCCGAATTTCAAGGCTTCACCCAGTAGCAGGTTCATCTTGTTCCTTGGCAGGCACAGACAGTACTTTATATGATGACTCTATAATTACCCAGTTTTGGTAAACACACATTATTTAGCCAGTGCAGAAAAATGCCTCCTTCAGAGCCATTACATTGCAGTTCATCAAGTAAATAGTGATTTAGCCATTTTCATGAAAACTGTGTGTTATTTTGTTGATAGCTTGTCAATCCACTACATTCAGCTAATTCCCTCTACTCCTTTATGAGTGTTCTGAAGCCTCTTTTGGAAAACCATACTGTACTGTATGGAAACTGTTCAATGCTCTATTTCTATGTAAAACTCAGTTGGTGTGATTATTTTTATAGATATTTCTATTATGAACAGTCTCTCAGTGTTGGAGATAAGAGGACATAGCATGTAGACTATTAAACTGAATAGCTTTGATGGAAACAAAATGCTTGATTGTCTTTTAAAAAATAGAAGGAAATGATTTTATGCTTAGGCTCTGGCAATATTTTTGTATGATCACTTAAATTTGGAATAAATTAATGACAAAATAATAAGACCCATTTTAAAAGATGTTTTTAGTCTTTCCTCACTGTCTACAAACAGGCATGTAGAGGGAGACTGTACTCAGTGCTAATGGAATTGTCTCACTGGGGTGCTTTTGGGATTAAAGCTAAGATGGTGTTTTTACTCATTTGTCAGAAAGATTCATTTCCTTCAGGATGGTAGTACAATAGAAGTTTGGGATACATCTCCCTAGATGCAGGTGCCCAGAAGTTGACTTCCAACTCAAAGACAGAATTCTATGGAGACTGTGGTGAGGAGTGTGAGCTTGTTTTTGTAGTGATGGGTAATGCAAGAATATCTAACAGAGCAATGCATTAGGAGGTCAAAGGAGTCTCCATCCTCTGCCACACTGTGCTGCTGGGCCTGGATGGAAAATATCATGTTGCTTCTTGTTTCTTCCCCTGGTGACATTGTATGTATTAAGGATGGGTGTGATAATCTAAGTGTATTTAGCAAATCTCAGTAGGACACAGAGAAGTAGGAAATCAGGCAAGGACTTCAAAATGGAATCCCACACAGGATTGGACAGAGATTAAAATTCCTACTGCTTCTCACATATGAGTTGACAGTGACTCATAAATCTTTTTGGCCATTAGAAAGTTTGTCTTAGCCCATTTAAATATCTAAAATAATGATTGCATTCTATTTCACTAATCCATGTACAATTTACTCAAATGAGAAGCCTGGGCTGGAGAACAGCTTCTCCATAGGACTTTCCCATCATTCTTTGGGGGGTGATGATTGCTCCAAACTCCAATATCTTTCTGCACAGTCTTCTGCTATCCTCAAATGGTAGTGAAGTTTCCATTAATGCTTGTTTGACAATCAGAGATGTCAGCCTAAATTCTCTTATTTGATAACACACAGGGAGGCCAATTCCCTATAGCATTTCAGCTGAGTCATTCGGCTCAGACAACCGTCTGGTTTTATTTTCACAGTGTTTTTGTCCCCATTTGAATTGAAGTAGGCAAAAGAAGAGGGCCAGAAGAAAATCGTTTCATGATAGATACTACTCGGCAACTCGTTTTCTTTCCTTTCCTTCCTTCCTCCCTTCCTTCCTTCCTCTCTTTTCTTCCTTCTTTCCTTCCTTCCTTCCTTCCTTCCTTCCTTCCTTCCTTCCTTCCTTCCTTCCTTCCTTTTCTCAGAAACTTCTGTGGTCATGTGAGTTTTCCTGAGAACTCACTCTCAGTGTAAAAGGAAGGCCCAGGGAAGAGGCAGAGTCACTTTCCTTGTGGAGTTTGGCATAAAAAACAAAATTTGCCATTCTTGGCATTAAAAGGGCCTCCCTTGGGGCTGAAGAGATGGCTCCGTACTTAAATATGCTTGCAGCTCTGGCAGAGGACCTGAGTTTGGTTTCCAGGACCTATGGCAGGCTGCTCACAACTACCTGTAACCCTAGCTCCAAGAGATCCCATGCCCTCTTCTGGCCTCCTCAGGCACTTGCACACACATGGCATATACACTCAGAGACATACATGCATATATACACATAAAGGTAAAGATAAATCTTTACAAGAAGGATTCTTCCTAACTTCTGCACCATGACTGCCTTTCGAATAGTGACTGCCTCTCTTTTAAAAGGCTGTATAAACAAGACCGAGCAATAGTAATATCAACAAAAAGGCTAACAGTGAAGGAGGAAAATATCAGGGCTCCCACATCTACACAAAGAACTACCAAGAACTAATGACTGTTGAGAAAAGCCTTTCCCAGGGATGAATCCCCTGATTAGTTACCAATAAATAGTGGTTAGCCATCATATACACGCAAACAACAAAAAGGTACTTAGTGGGTTGTATTTATCTCTCCCTCTCCCCTGTCCTTCCCTTTCCTTTCCGTGTGTGTGTGTGTGTGTGTGTGTGTGTGTGTGTGTGTGTGTGTGTGTATGTGTGTGTGTGTGTGTGTGTGTGTGTGTGTAAACCAACAAATACAGACTAATTAAGCACATTTAATCTGTCAAGTGTGGACTATGGGTGAAGGAGTAACTGTGATGAACAAGGTTCTTTGTTCTTCCTACTGGTTTTCTCGCACCATAGCCTTTCCTTCTGGCTCTTAAAGTAGTCTGTGTAAGAAATCAAACAACACAGACAAAGTGTAAAGAAGATAAAGCTGCTAACACTCTTAGCACCTGTGGATGGCATTACTCAAAGTAAAAGTATCTTTTTCCCAGGTGGTGGCGCACACCTTTAATCCCAGCACTTGGGAGGCAGAGACAGGCAGATCTCTGAGTTCAAGGTCAGCTCTGGTCTACAGAGTAAGTTCCAGCACAGCCAGGGCTACACAGAGAAACCGTGTCTCAAAAAACAAAACAAACAAACAAACAAAGTATCTTTTTCCCTTTTTCTGTACCTGACAAAATTGGATTTAGAGTACATAGCCTTAGATTTTTTTTTTAATGACAAGTTTATAGACATGTAAGTAGTATACACTCCCCAACTATCACCCAGACATCTCCACTGCTCTGGGCTATGCTTCCCATGGGGTCAGCTTGCTATGTGCACACAGGCTTACACTCATCTGTGTGATGTTTCCACGAACAGGAGCTGTTCACTGGTCCAAAGGAAGGCAGCAGCTCCCTCCCCACCATGCCCTCTCTCTTTCAAACATCAGTTTTTAACGTTTCACTGTTTTTTGAGGGACCGTTAAATTGTTTATGAGTTTGATGATGTTGAATTGTGAAAACTCTTGAACCAAACCTAAAACTTTGGTTCACTTCTTCAACTTATTTCCTAAGAATATTATCTAGGCATGGAGTTTCTGTGTCAAAGGGCATGGCCTTTTACTTGGTGACAAGCAGTTGCTTATTCATTTTACTTTTTTGCTGTTGATTATCTGACTTAACCTTTTCATATGTTAGTCATTCATTCATATCTTTTCTCTATTAATATTTTGAGATTTACTTTATCCTTTTGTTTGTACTTTTGTGAATTTTTCTGTTTATGCAGTATATACTGACGCCATATCTGTTGTATGTATGTCACATGTTTTTAATGTTTTGAAACATGTAATGGTTGTTGGATTCTTGATTCGAGACTTACATGTTATGTAAAAGAGAATTTTTCCTGGACCAGTTCAAGAGAAAGGGAATTTTACTTAAGATAACTACAGAAACAGAGATTGGACTCAAGTTGAACAATGTTTTAAAAGGCAGAGAGTGCTGAGCACAGGAAGGGCCTGGCAAAGGCTCTCAGGGCCTTGCTGGGGAGGAGGCAAGTCCAAGAGTAAAGTGAAGGCCATCACTAGTTTCAAAGAAGCGGTTTGAAGAAAGGCATTCCTAATTGTAGAGCATTCTCATCTCAAAAGATCAAAAGGAACTTACAATTGCTAGTTTCCTCAAGTAAGTGTATTAACAAAGGGAAATTTAGGGGGGACTAGAGAGATGGCTCAGCAGTTAGGAGGATCAGGTTTCAATTCCCAGCACCCACAGTGCATTTTACAAAACTCTTCTGGCCTCTAGGGGCAGCAGGCACACACTTGGGGCATAGGTACACATATGAGCAAAACACTCATACATATAAAATAAAAACAGAAAAATAATTAACAGGCAGGTTTAGGGATCTACAGTCAGGAAGAAATTTGAAGTGCAGCTGGACTGAGAAGAATGCTCAGCTGTTTACTTCCTCTGAGAGTGACATCACTCTCAGGACCTTGGAAGCAATCAAAGTGAAAGACTGAGGAAGAGATGAGAAGTGGAAGTCTGCAGTGTTATACCCAGATCTCGGGGACCCTCAAAAGACTACCACAGAGACGAAATCTCGTATGTAAAAGCAACGAGCTTTTATTTTTAAGCTCAGGGCTTGGGCTCTCTGTCTGATGCAGCGGCGAGAGCAGAGAGCCCGGAGCTCAGGCAGGGTGGGTTTTTATCATAGCAGAGGTTGGGGTGAGGGGATTTTCAGCATTCAGGACCCTGATTGGCTGACATTTGTCTAGTATAGGGAATCCTTGGAATGTCAGGTTTTCCTCTTAGATGCAGGCCCCACTGGGTAGGGTCAGCTTATGGTTTTTCCTGAGTCCAGGCGTTGCCTTCCAAAAGCTGTGTCTGGGCCTCTAAGCCTGTCATGGCAGCTGTGTGGTAAAGCTGTTTTGGGCAGCCCCCACAGCAGAACCTAAAGGCTGGAGTTGATGTCACATACAAACTGAACTGTTGTAGTGAAAGGAACAGGAAAAGCATAGGGCACATGTCACATATACCCTAGGTAAGGCGTCTTTGTCTCCCTAAACCTGCCACCGGGTCAAGATGTGGTAAATAAAGCAGACAGACAGTCAAAATATATGTTGTCTTGGTACGTGTTGGTCCTTATTTACAAGATATGAGGAATAACAGCACTAGTCACTCAGAATTAGAGGTCTGCTAGTCCACTCCCTCACCAGTCCCATGGCAGTGTGAGAACGAGCCACAGCTGAGTTCTGGCTCCAGTTCATTAGTGTACTATGGGACAAGCAATTTGACTTTCACTAAGGCTGTCTCTTCGCCTGTAAAATGTGGATAGTAACTCCATTTGCTATTACTGGGACAACTTAGTGAGATGGTGTACAGAAGGTACCTGGCTCAGATCTTTCACATAGAACAAGTCCATTTCAAGTTTGTTTCTTTCCTTCCCATCTTGCACAAATGCAACCACTCAGCTTTGACTAAAAGACAGGGAGTGCAGAATCTCACAGTTGTTTGATGATTTAATTCCTATATTGCAAATGCACAAAGCCCTTGGACATCCCATTCTTTGTTCTCTGGTTATCTTGTTTCATTAGCTGTGATCAATGAATTAGCCTCCTCATTTTGACTCAATCATTTGCCTCATCCTCCTGAATGTTTTTCCTTAAAAGTTCATTTATATGCAAACAAGGTGTGGATTGAAGCATTTTACTTCATCACCAACACACAGTCCTATTCACCAACACACAGTCCTGTGATTTTAAAATGCACATTAATTAAGCATTTTGTTTTAATGAGTTATTGGTGATGAGGTAAATTAATTGAGTCATGAAATGATTGTCTTGGGTCTATAATGTGCAAATTAGTTTTTGCACAACCAATTGAAAGCTACTTTAGCTCTAAAATTTAGAGAATGTACATATGCCATGTTTCACAAAAAAGAATCTAAAATACAACTCAGAAAGTATTTCTACTCTTAATTCTATATATTTTTATTTTTATTATATTAAAACAATTTTTTAATTTAAATATATTTTGATCATATTCTTCCCTTCTGTTGTTTTTAAAAATGATAAGCAGCACTGGTTACCGTGTGGAAAGGTCATGAGCCATGACAAAACCCAGTATCAGAGCTTTATTAGGAGGAAGGGGGGACAAAAGAACCAGGCCTGGGGAAGAGGCACGTGCAGAGAGGAGAGAGAGAGAGACAGTGGGGGCAGGAGAGAGCAGAGAAGACAGAGGAGGAGTCTGTGTCCGGCTTTTTAAGGATTTCCATGTACATGCACAGGTAGGCTTACGGAGCTGTGCTACACATGCACTGATTGCATGACTTTGCTGCACACATTTGCACGATCACACAGCACACAGATGATGTGCTGATGCAAGACCCCTTGCTGAGCTCCTGAACTGTGCACGTGTGTTCATGCAGTTGGAGTGGCAGCAGAATTCTAACATTCCAAACTTTTTGCTTATTATAAAAAGCAGGTGAACAGGAATCGCTTCTCCCAGAAAACCTGCTTCCAGCTGACTTGGTGAGCATCGACTGACTCTTGGGGGGTAGGGAAGGGGACTTCTGAGGTAGACAGGCATCCTGGGGTCATCTGCTGCCTTAGAAATCATCTGACAAGGTGTTGTCCAGGTGGATTCAAGCCGTTTCCATGGCTCGCTGACCTGTCCAGGTGGCTTTTCTGGAGCTCGGAAAAAAATTTGAACATATTAAGAAGCAGCCATGAGAAAATTAAAGTCTTGGGCTAGTGACCATTGTAGTGTTTAGTACTCTGCTGGCTAATGTGAGTGAGAGAGAGAGAGAGAGAGAGAGAGAGAGAGAGAGAGAGAGAGAGAGATGTTTTTAATTTTTACCTGAGGTAAGCTTTATCAGAGACAGATTATTTTAAGGCACCTGTTTCCTTTATTAGTTTAGCATCCAGGAAACACATGTGATGAATTGTTGAGAGCATGTAACAGTAATAGTTGGTTATATTAAAGTCTGGGTTTTTTTTTTTTTTGCAGAGCCCAGACCCTTTTTGGTCTGGGGGTGTAAATACCTTTTAACTGTTACTGTTTCTTACCACATGGGTACATCTGATGGTCCTTGGACTCCAGCTCTATGGTGATCCTGTAACAATTAGCTGAGTAGTTAATTAGAAGAGGGAAACAGGAAGAGAAAAGCTTGTGGGGTGAGACCTCATTCTTCTGGAATTGGTGACAAGGCAGTGGATCCTGGTGTCCTCTGGAACTTGAGAGAGAGCAGGGCCCTGTCTGTGTCCCTGTGCATGAGAAGCACTGCTGACTGGCAGAGAGGCACATGGAGGGAGCAATGAAATGGAAGCTCCTACTTTAGCTGGAAAATCTTTTCCCATTAAGTAACCCTGAAAATACAATTAAGTCTGGTGAGCTGGGTGAGACCGTCCCCCTACCTTGACAATAGGGAAATGAGGAGAGGTGGGACCCCAAAACTCCATCAGGACTGATTAAGTGGCTCGGTGTCGAACAAGAAGGAAACAAATTGCCCCCATGCTGCATCCTGGGTTCTCTGTGAGCCATGGCCAACCCTAGGAGGTCTGCTGGAGGTCTTAGTTTGATGTCCCCATGCCACTGGGTGCCCGGGGGCAGTCAGCTGGCCAGTTATCTCTCTAGGTGGCACTTTGAACAAGGCTCAATTGATGGCCCAGCAGGGCAGGCATGCACTAGCCCGCATAGCCTTCTAAAACAGGCACCTGGAAGCCCTTATGCAGCCACTCAGGTGGCGTGTGCCAGCATTTGGCAATTCTGTTCATGGGCTTTCTCATCTCTCCCATGGTACATCTTAAATGCCACAGCTGAAACTTATGCCTGTGGGGTCAGGAGCCTTGTCTCCAGATGCTTAAGTTTTAGCCCTAATGCCAGGGAGCTCTGGGAGACAAGAGACGGATTTTATTCTGTGTCTTAATTTTTTTTTTTTTTGATAGTTTGCTGGCTTGAGGACAGCTTTAGGAAGACCCGCCAGGAGGCAGGCTGTAAACTGATATCTGGGTCCTGATGATAAACTTATTTGCATGTATCCTAGCCTGCTTCCAGACATGTCCGTGCTTAGCAGCCCGCCCAGTACTGGAGAACAGAGCAGAGAACAGTAAGATAAGATTCTTTGGAGTCAGAGATTCCTTAGGTTCAGGAATGCAAGTGGGCAGGAGAGAGAGAATCAGAAAGGGAGGGCTTAGAGCTTAGGTAAAAGCGTGGGGATAAGGTAACTCTTTTCATTTTCCCATTCACTGGCAGAAGTTAAATAATTCTGGTGAAATATCGGAGTTGAAGCAGCCATTATGCAGCCAAATTTACTGGTATCTATCTGGGGATATTTAAGGCATTTTCAAAGGAGGAGTGGAACCAAGAGGAGGAAGCCTCCATGTCCCATGACTGTAGCTGAGAGAAAAAAAAAATTAAAATAACAAAATTAAAATGCTCCCATCTCAGGTATCCCCGAGGATAGGTAATCTGTGTGGATCAGCATCAGCACAAGTTACCTCACTCGTCGTCACGGGAGGGGCAAGGGCTGGGGGGGCATACATACCATAGGACTCCCTGGGATTCCAGACAGCATTCAATACTTTGTCAAGAGAGAATGTGTTGTGGTACATAGCCCAGGACACCCTGGGGGTCCGGCTTGAGGAATATATCTCAGACTACTGTTGTGGGAAATGGCAAGGGATCGGAAAGGGGAAACTCACCAATCTGCTTAGCAGAGTGGTCTGGCAGCTGGGCAAATGAAAGAAGTGGATCGTGCCGTTGTAGGTCCAATAAACCTTGGTACAGGGTCCCAGATGCAGAGTCCTGGACACAGAGCACCGAGAGAGCCTGTCTTGTCACAGCACCAATGTTGTTTTTAAAAATGATAAGGGGCACTGGTTACCGAGTGGAAAGGTCACAAGCCATGACAAAACCCAGTATCAGAGCTTTATTAGGAATAGGGGGCAGGAAAAAAGAACCAGGCCTGGGGAAGAAGCATGTGCAGAGAAGAGGGAGGGAGGGAGGGAGGGAGGGAGGGAGGGAGGGAGGGAGGGAGGGAGGGAGAGTAGGGAGTAGGGAATAGAGAGCAGAGAAGAGGGAGGAGTCTGTGTCTGGCTTTTTAAGGATCCTTGTGCACATGCGCAGGTAGGCTTATGGAGCTACGCCATACATGCACTGATTGTGTGACCACGCTATGTGCATTTGCACGATCACGCAGCACATGGATGACACAAGACATAAGACCCCTTGCTTAGCTCCTGAACTGTGCATGTGCGTTCATGCAGCTGGAGTGGCAGCAGAATCCTAACACCTTCCCCCAAGTACATCCAGATCCCCTCAATTATATATATTTAATAATTACTCTGAAGTTACTGAGATTAGGCAGCTCAAGACAATGACAAAGTACATTCTTTGTATAACTGTACAAATCTTAAGAATAAGAAAAAATACTCAAAATGTCAGAGCAAACTCTATTTTCACAAATCATGGCAGGCAATTGTTCAATAGTAATTATTTTATATTTAAGTGTTCATATGTTAATCTATTTAGCTGATGATATGGCTTGCTTTCTCTTCTCCCCCTCTCCTTCTTCCCTCTTTCCCACTCTCCCTTTCTCCCTCCCCCCTCCCTCCCCTCCTTTTGCTGCCCAGTACAGCAGTTTATTTATGTGCTTGCTAGTATGAGCAGTCTGCTTTATTTGATTTGACTAGTAAAGCCTTGCATAGATAAATGAAATGTACCTTTGCAAATTTAGCACCATACTGATGATGAGAATAATGTAACTATATAAAACACCTACTTTTGAAGTTGTTTTTACACAGTATGAAGCTTTGTAATTTTGAAAACTCAAAAATTATGAACAGATAACTCTTTTAACAGACTCTAAGGCTCAGTATTTGTCATTGGGGAAATGGATCTACGTATAGCTCTAGCTAGAACTGGGAAAAGAACAGTTCTCAGTCTCTCTTTGCCTTCCCCTAGCAGCATGCCTATTAGTTATTTGGCGGCGCTCTTACCCTGCGAGGAAATGTCACGAAACACGACAGAATCCACTAACAAGAGTTTTACTAAGATAAGAGAGAGAGACAGACGTGACAGGCCTGTGAGAAAGACATGTGCATAAGGAGGGGAGCCGGGAATATGGCGCTGGCTTATAAAGGCTGGGTACACAGGCTCATGTGCCTACTCCACGAATGCACATAGATCATAGGGTTGCGCTGAGCGCTTTATGCAACCACGCAAAGCCATAGCCATAGGGTCCTGGTCACTCGAGATGTTTTGACCCGGAAATGGGAACTGGCTAGGCGGAAGTGTCTAGGTCCGCCAGGCATGCTCAACAGTGAGGGCATGTTGTGAATCTATCAATGTTAATTTATAGAAAAGGTAAAACAAATTTGGGAAAATACGCAGTTGTAGCCAGAGCTGTGAGATAAGTTCTAAGAACTGCGAGAGAAAATTTTTCCTGGGTAGCCTGTCCTCCACCCCCCCACCCCCCCAAGCCCCACCCCCACCCCCACCCCCGACACAGCATAGAATTTCTTGGGGGTAATTCTAACCCTTAGGACAGGTTTGCTACCACTCACAACAGAGCTATTGATCCTTACCTTCAGAAAAACTTGGATTTATACGAGCCTGAAGTAGAGGAGGAAAATGCCATAGATCAAAGATTAAAAATATATGATTTTTTTAAAAAAACTAAAAGCTCCTTAAGAAATTTGAAACAAGAAAGAGACATTAAATTAGTAAGAATACACCGCAGTTTCAACGTACCTTTCAATATGTAAGGTGGGAATATTGCCATGACTCAATTTTTAAAAAAAGAGTGCAATGCTTTTAACAGTTAGCTCTAAATATTCTAAGCTTGTTTTTACCCTTTGTGCCCAGCTCATCTTTCAGAGGCCCTTCTTGTGATGTTGTTGTTGTTGTTGGTTAACTCTGCGTGCTGTTCCTGGTCTATCTACCCCGCCAGTTTGTCCCCTGTAAAGTTCCAACACTCAGACTGTATTTTTCGAGGAGTCTCGCGGTCACCAGTCTTCCCACTGCATTCCACTGGTGAATAAGTGCTGTTGGAGGAGGATTGGAGAATTGTGTGGTTAGGCGATGGGAGGCATCCAGTTTCTGGAAGACTGCAAACACAACAATACTGTCAGCCTTGGCCATGGAGAAAAAGGCCTGGGTAGCAAAGGTTTCAGAAACAGGCTCCTGGGGTAAGATTCACCAGCCAAGCATGAGACTGTTAATCCTGTAATTCCCCACAGAAAAACCAGTTCCACCATTTTGGACAAAACAAAGCAAGCTTTTGTTAAAATTTTAAATACTGACCTAGATGGAATTTGGCCTCTAGGCACGTGTTGGTGGGTCTCACATGGACAAAACCTGTGGACCAATATACTTACATACTTTCCCATGAGGCTTTGTTGTTATTTTCTGAGAACTACAACTCCCAGAATCCCAGGGAGTTACCGGGTCCTTGGGCAGGGCCTATAGGTTAAGTTAGGGTCTAACATTGCACTACGACTCCCAGGAAGTTACCTATTCTTTGAGCAGATGGGGTTTACAGATTAATTTAAACAATACACATGGCTTTTGCTCTTTAACCTTATGACAGCAAGATTCTCCAGCAGTTATTGACCACTATTTTTTATTTTATTTTATTTTTTAATGTATACAGTGTTGTTCTGCCTGCATGCCTGAAGAGGGCACCAGCATGTGGTAGCTGGGAATTGAACTCAGGACCTCTGGAAGAGCAGCCAGTGCTCTTAACCTCTGAGCCATCTCTCCAGCCCCATGACCACTTTGTTACTTTATCTTGTTCTCTGGCATCTTAAGCACTTCCAACACCCATATAACCAATCCTTGACTAGATCTTATTTTATAAATGCCGAGAGTGGATTCCATTTTCTGATGAGTTGCTAATATAATATATTCAACCTCACATTTAAGCATCACTCAGTACTTGACAATGTAAGCCAAGCCCAGCATGTTAGTGTTTTCTCTGAATTTACCTAAAACAACAGATTTCTACAGAAAACAAAGTTAAAGTGTTAGGCACTGGGCTTCACTATGAGCCTTCTTCAAAGAAGCCAATATATGAGACGGAAGAGGGGGGAGGGGGGACATGGGTCTGAGATCAAAATTCTTGGCACAGTTTGCTACCATTGATAAGCCAGAGCTCTGCTGTGGAAGAAGTGGAAGGCAGGACTAGAGCGTGAATATTGTTTTTAGCCTGCCTTTACTACAGCCTTTTCCTGGCTAGGTCACACTTCCCTTGTAGACTGGGAAACTGGCTAAGAGTGAAGGACCACTTAGTCACAGGTGCCAGTGAGAAAACAAGGGAAATAAACGGCTAAATGCATTTCTCTTCATTTTCCATTTGTTTTGTGTTTGTTTCTGGATTAGTAATGAGATCTAGCCTTTGAACAAGGTGTGTTCCCTTTGTATAGTATTTCCCAGGGCAGTGTAGAGCATAAAAAAAAAATTATTATTTGACCAGATTTGCAAAAAATTGTACCAGTCACATTTTTACCAATAGTTTATAAATCTGAAAATTTAGATTTCTTTAACTACAAAAATGCAATATGTTGGAATATGTAGAGATATTTCTGATTTCAGTCTTTTAAACATGTGGTTTTGGGAGACCCGAGTGTAGCTAGAGTTTTCCTGCCTGGCCCACAGTCAGGACAAATCTCTATCACCTGCCAGTCCCACAGCCTCAGACCCGACCAAGTAAACACAGAGACTTATATTGGTTACAAACTGTATGGCTGTGGCAGGCTTCTTGCTAACTGTTCTTACAGCTTAAATTAATCCATTTCCATTAATCTATACCTTGCCACATGGCTCGTGGCTTACTGGCATCTTCACATCTGTTTGTCATCGTGGTGGCTCGCAGTGTCTCTCTGACTCAGCCTTCCACTTCCCAGCTTTATTCTCCTCCTTGTCCTGCCTACACTTCCTGCCTAGCCAGTGGCCAATCAGTGTTTTATTTATTGACTAATCAGCAACACATTTGCCATACAGAACATCCCACAGCACCCGAGAGAGCCAGCGGGTACTTCTGAAATGAAGGTGGGAATCGGGAAAGTTCATCGTGTAATGTGCTCTTATTGCAACCTTTGCCCTTCTCCAGGGCTAGAAATGTCAGCTTTGGAAACAAGGGAAGTGATTCTACATTGTGTTGCTTCAGACAACTGTACGCTCATGCTTCCACTAAGAATATTGAGGTAGTTTGAGAATAAGCTGTTCTTCTGCCACTAACACGTGGCCACTGTACTTTCACAGTCTGGTCATCAGTCCGTCTCCACTTTTCATCAGCTGTGCTCAGCCTCGGCCGTGCCTGTGTGTCTACCAGATTGCCCAATGGAAGCAAACCAACTTTGATGTGTGCCTTTATTTATTTCATTGGACCAGGGCTTTCTGGATAAATAATAGAGCAGGTGTTTGAACTAACTGTAATCTTTGCCTCCTATGATTAAAAGGGATTTTAGCTGGAGTTGAAATCTGTTGATGGGAATCGAGTGGAAACATGTAGAAGCTCACATATGACATCTGCCCACATTTAGTGTTGTAGGAAAAGCTTTGGCTTTGATTTCATTTCTTCCTCAGGAACTGTCTTTCTGATGCTTTTCTTTAATTCTTTCTATCACTTTCAACCTCCTTCCTAAGCTCTCCTCACCAGGAGTAACTCACAGTTTTCCAGGTTTCTGTTTCCCCTAGTCTCACGTTGCTGCTCTCTTTCCCAACATGCCCCCTCTAGTTTTTATTCTTATACTTGTACCTTATAAGTTGAATAGTAGTGTCTAAAGGGCAAGGCAAGGACACTGACTTGACTTTATGAGTGCCTGGTGCCAGACAGGGGAGCAGTCACTGCCATCTGTATCACACAGTATGATGGTTGTCAGGAAGCAGCACTGCATACTGAGGAGTGCCATGGGATGCCAGAGGTTAGAAAAGTTTAGTTTCACCAGACAGTACCACAGGTTCTCCAGAAGTGGTCTTCCAACTGGGAAGAAGCAGTGGCAATAATTCTCGCTCACCTCTCAAGGTTTCTGAAGAGAAATTTAAATATAGTATGTAAATGCAGTTAGTATTCTGTAAAGGTCTATAGAGTTTGAGTTATAGAAGCTTATTTCTGTTTAGGAAAACAATGGGAAGTTGATTCTGGAGGATTATTCATTTTGTTATGCATGCACTAGACTCTGTTGCATGACAAATAGACCATGTCTTTGTTATTTGGCAAGCTGCATATAGCTGCATATCCAATTTAATAATCACACTTGAGTCGATTTCTCCACATTCAATCAAGAAATTAGATACATATGGACAAAGCTATGTTTGGGAATAGATTGAGAGCATAGATTGGCAGTGTTTGAGAATTTGCATCAAAGTATTAATTTAAGCATCAGGTAATTTGGTTACTTTCTTTCCTCCTCCTCCTCTTCTTCATATGTCTTTCTTCCCCTCTCTATCCAAGGTATTTCCCATCTCATTCACTGCTTGTGCTGACCCAGAGATTTCCTTAGTGGCTAGGGGTTTTGCCTTCCCATGACATTAGTAATAGGGATTAGGTTTTCTTTTTCCTTCCATTTCTTTCTCTTTCCCTCCCCTGTCTCTCTGTCTCTGCCTGTCTGTCTCTCTCTGTCTATGTCTATGTCTCTGTCTCTCTCTGTCTCTGTCTCCCTCTGTCTCTCTGTCTCTCTGTCTCTCTCTCTGTCTCTCTCTGTCTCTCTGTCTCTCTCTCTCTCTCTCTCTCTCTCTCTCTCTCGTGTGTGTGTGTGTGTGTGTGTGTGTGTGTGTGTGTGTGTGTGTGCGCATAGTAGTGATAGTAGTGTGCATGAATGTGTGTATGCATGTAGACTCCAGAGTTTGATATCAGGAGTCATCCTCCATCATGTTCCATCTTACTCATTGAGGCAGGGGCTCTCAAATCTAAGCTTGCTATAGGGATCTTCTGTCCCTTCCACCCAAGGCTGTAATTGAAGGTCACCTGCCACACTCACCCAGTATTAATGTGGATTTGAACCCTAGTCCTCACATGCATGGCAAGTGCTTTAACCAGGAACCCTTCTCCCAGCTCCTGAGTTAGGTTCTTACCCAACTCTCCTCCAGGAAAATATGTACCTGTTAGTCTTCAGTGTGTGCTAGGCATTTAACAGAAGATTTAGTTCTCTGTGTTAGATGCTTGTGGAATCACTGAAAGTGTTAAAGGAGAAGAAATCATTCAGAACTATTGATTTCAAGGTCATAACCACCACAGCTGCAACCAGGGGCAGGTTGTGACTGCCTCCCTTCCTCCTCCTTCAGCCAGGTGTTAGCCTTTGAACTAGTGAATGGACACAGTAACATGAACTCCAGTTTCTGAGATCATAGATACTTACCCTCCCAGCTAATAAGGCATGTGTATTTCATTGGCAGCCAGAATGCCAGCTGCTAGGGAACCTAGGAACATTGCTTTTAATTTTCCATCCACACCCATGGAGCAAAAATGGAAGCCAGTGCTGTCTGCCAGTAGCTTCAGCTGTGAACACTGGCTGGTTTATACTGTCAAGTCATCCTACAGTTCTTGGAAACAGAGGTAGAGAATAACTGGATGCATCATTTGCACCCTCATGAGGAGTTACAAGGATGTGAAGGTATGTAGTTGGCCTGAGAGTTGTACAGACATGTTTCAGCATGGAGCAGTTTCCATGGAGAATGACAAGTTTCCCAAGTACTGAGGAAATATGAAAAAATATTTCCTAACTTTGACCTTCGAGGCGCTTCCTGGGGACAGAGCTTTGGTTGTCTCGTTTGAGCCATTTGTTCTTCAGGAGTCTCCATCATAACATGTTCACATCAAACTTTTGCCCTGTGGATAAGTGGATGTTTTGATCCAGCCCATCAGTGAGTAAATAATGTACATAATGGCAGCTTCAGAGCCCACTGGTTTTCTGTAACAACAGCTGCAAAGGCTGTCTAGAGTCGGCACGGATTTTCATGAATGAGCATAAACAGAGATGCCTGTTCTCTTCTGAGCTCACCAGAAACGATTTCATGTGTGTGGGAGGAGGAGTGAACCACTTTAGTTCTCTTCCAGTTTGTGTAAAAGACCCATAAAAATCAACACACCTTAGGATGCTTGAAGTACTGGCCAGGGACTGATTTCAGAACTATTTCCTGGTAGATATTATTTAAGAGTTGTGTCAAACTGGATTTTATTTACGATTCTTCTCCTTAATAAAAGCTTTCTTCTAGGGACTCAAGAGATGGCTCAGTGGTTAAGAGCTCTGGCCAGTCTTCCAGGGGACCCAGGTTCAATTCCCAGCACCCACATGGTAGCTCACAACCTTCTGTAACTCCAGCTAAACATATGTGTAGGCAAAAACACACACTAAAAATAAAAATAAATCTATAAAGCTTCCTTCTAAAATGAAAGCCTATCACATCATTCTTAATTTTATTTAGCAGGTTTAGCTAACATGCTGTAAATCTAATCCCAGGACAAAAGTAGCTAACTAAAGTTTACATTAAAAATATTTTTCCTGTTTACCCCACTGAAATTTAGCTCCTGGGGTTATTCAGAATTAATGAAAACTTTCCTTTATAAGTTACATTAAATAGTGGTCAGACTCAGTTTCCCCAAACATGCAGTAAAGCTTGTTGATGATTTCCAGAAGTCCACAAGAAAAACATTTACATGAAAGAAACTTGAATCACAATAGAACTTTGCATTGGCTGCACAAACACCATATTTCCTAAGTTCCAGAGCACAAGTGAAGTAAAATTGCTGTCCTAATTGGGAGATGAATTATGTGTTAACATCTAGACCTAATCTAACATCCCTTCTGAGAACAATTAAAGCACAATTTCAGAAAAGCGAGAGGAAGTAGATGGTGGCATTTGGAACACTGCACTCTGAGAATGCCAAAATGCCAGGTGGGGTGCTTTGTGAAGCTTGCCGTGTGCTTGCAACATAAACTGCCTGGTACTTCATTCTGAAGGAAGGAGTAGTTAGCTATATGAAGATGCAGAATGCATCAGCTGGGAGATATGAGAGAATATGGATGCTGTTGTTGGAGTTCATTTTTTTTCTCTGTGTTCATTAGTAACTGGCCCCATATTTTCAAAAGTGAAAAGGAGAAAAAGAATCAGCTAAATAGCCTTACCCAGAACTGGCTTTTCTTGATCATTCCATTCCTCTTTCTTGTGGGATAATTCTGAATTTGAGGAAATAAGCTATTTCACAAGAAGATGTTAATCTCTATTCATCCTCTTATTTTCGGTAACTACTCATTCTTCATGAACCCTTGTCCCCTGTAGTCCTATTCAGACACTGTGCAACAGGATTCTAAGGTATTTTTAAGATCTCAATTCAAACCTAAATGGCTGGGAGAAAGAAAGATTGTGTCTACTGCCCTCATGCCTGGACCAGGAAGAGTAGCAGCATATTTAACCAACTTTTGAACACTCAGTCTGCAAACATCAATAGCTCTACACATACAAATACAAATTTACAGGCTCTGATAGTCACCCCAATTTCTCCTGCTACACAGTTGGTAACTAGGACGTAAACAGCATAGGAAACTCAACCAGAATACAAGGCTTGGGAGAGCCAGGTGGAAACCTAAATTCAGACACACTGGTTCCCAGTCTATGTTCCCAAACTTGTTGAAGTTCCAGCAGAGCCACCTGCAGCCACCACCTTTTTAAAATGCTTGTTGTCTTCCCAATGCTCCTTTGGTTCTTATATGTCTTTCCCCTTAGTCCTACTCTGATATCTATAATCCAGACAGTACCTTTCCTGTGCAACATACATATCACAGTGAGGACACTGGCTTCCAGTATAGCCGACTGAGTGGTTATTTCAGTCTGTTCCTTATTGAACTTACCGCACATTTCCATACATCCCAGAAAACACAGCTTTTCTGAAAAGATATTTTGGGCTTTAAGAAGACTATCGCTCCTTACAAATATGAAATTCCCATGATTTTTATCATTTCTCATACTGCTGATGTATGAACAAGACAAATAGTTTTTTTCGTAAGACACAGCATTTGGCTTTTATGGATCTCCCATGTGTTTCTGTTGATGGCCACTTACACTTCAGAAGTCAGGAGCCATATTTGCAATTCTGTTCAAAGCAATCCTCCAGCAATCATAACAGTTATTAATGATGACAATACCAAGTTTATGAGATGGGAATGTGAGGATATTTTCTTGTTGCCATTGAAACAAAGCAAAATGGCTTCCTTTATGTTGTCCTTTGTCACCCCATCTGCAGTTGTGACTGAGTGTTAGCAGTGAGCTAGGCACACTCCTGATAACTCTTTCATTTCGGTTTCATCGCCAAGGTAAGATGGGTTTTACCATTATCATGTTACACCTGAAGATATGTTTCAGGGAGATTGCCATAGCTTTTGTATGCCAAACTCAGGACTCAAACAACTCAAAACCTGAGGGGTTGACAACTATGAAAATAGCTCATAGAAACCTTGGGGAACCTAGGGCTAAAGGCTCTCTACTATGCAGCCTTGAGCAAGTTGTGGAACCTCTCTGTGTGCTGCAGGCCGCAGGAAAATGTAAGGGAATCCAGCTACTATGACAAAAGCTACTATGTGGAAAGGTCAAGGACCTTTCCAAAGGTCAAGCCATGACTTAAGAAGTCTTGGTGATATTTTTAGCTTTTGTATATATATTAGCTGGTTCGTACAATGGTTTTATGCTATGTGTTTTAACCTATGCTAGGTTCCAAGAATTCCTAACAGTGTATTTATCTAAAATACCTATCAAGCATCCAAGGCCAAGTGATCTCCTGAACTAAGGTAACACCCTTATGGAAACAATGCTTGTCTCCTAGGTCAGGCAGATAACTTTATTTCTTGTGCAATTTTAGCTGAGACTCTTTCTTTCTTTCTTTCTTTCTTTCTTTCTTTCTTTCTTTCTTTCTTTCTTTCTTTCTTTTTAAGATTTATTTATTTATTATGTACACAGAAGAGGGTGCCAGATCTCATTACAGATGGCTGTGAGCCACTATGTGGATGCTGGGAATTGGACTCAGGACCTCTGGAAGAGCAGTCAGTGCTCTTAACCTCTGAGTCATCTCTCCAGCCCCGAGACCCTTCTTTCTTATACAGCCTTACTAACATTATAGACTCCTAACTTCTTACCCAACCACTTCTAGGAATGTAGATTGAGCACATAAATTCCATTTTTTGATAGCTCTCAGTTGACCTCCTCCTTTAACCACTCCCTTTGTGGGTTGTAAAAGAAAGCCTGACAGTCACTGCCTGAGGTAAATTCTTACCTGCCTTTACGACTTTGTAGGAATTCAAGCCTGGTGACCTGCCTGGAGGGGGAGGATTGCTATTGCTTAGGTTTATAACTGGATTCCTGAGAGACTTTGGGAGAACTGAGATGGATAAGGAGGATTTTGAGAGAAAACTTGAGGACAAGATGGAAGATGAGGAAGAGACAGATGGGGAAGTACTAGATGGGTAAGAACGAGATGAGAAGGACCTAGATGAGGCAGAATTAAGATGAGAGAATTAAGACAGAACTTAGAAGGGACAGCAGATAAAAGTAGAGAGAAATCAGACAAGAAAGGAGCTGGGCACGAGAACAGAACTGAAGCTGTGTCGATAGGATTTTATCCCAGAGGAATAAAGTAGACGATAAAAGAGCTTGGTGTACTGAGATTCTTTTCCTGAAAATAATTTTCACTGTTTGTAGCTTCTCTTCTGGGCCCCTGGGAAGAATATTATTAAGGCTGGTCCTTTACTAATATTTGAGATCTGTGTCCCATCTTCTTGGCTGCATCTTATTTTTAATAATAGAACCAGAAAGATGCAGAATGCAGTTTTATGTTTAATACTTTCTGTTTGGATTTTTACCTTGAAATTGAATTCTATTGATACATATGTATAAATACGCTAGTTGAGAAGTTGAATCATGAATATTTCCATCAAATATTTCAGTCTAATATAAAATTTTCATTACACAAAGTTAGTAAAAAATCTTAGTCACTGCAATTAAAACAATAGGTATATGGTTATGTTTTATACATATCTTAGCCACCTTCCACCACTATGAATTTTATATACCTTTAATAAACAAAGGTGAGATATGGAGAAAAGCTGCCTTTTAAAGAGTCCAATCTCCTTTTCCATCAAATAGATATTATGAAGTATTATCCTCAAGACTTCTTTATTCTATTTTTAAAATAGCCTTTAACAACTATATGTGCTCTATGAAATATTAAGAATGTAGGAGGTGGATAAAGGCAATGGAAGGTGAACAGAACCAGTCCTACATATAAGTATGGAAATGCCACAGTGAAACCCATCATTTTGAACAACTGGTATGGGCTAATGTACATGCAAACAAAAGTAGAAGATAAAATTAAAACATCATTTTCATGTTACCCAGAGATCGTCACTGTTGCCTTTCCTCCTGAGCTGCATTCTGTATTCTTTTTTTATACACTATATATGTGTAAGTATTTACAAATATTCATATTTAATTAATCCATGTGTTGCCCTTTTGTATTCATTATTATGTAACCTATTACTTCAACAAGTAATTTTCTTTCTATTTCGATAAAATTTCATCTTCCCCAAAACCAAGTCCATACTCTCATTTCTCCAGTTGACTGGTATTTTTCTGTACATTAGCATATTGAAATTAGTATTGTTACATATTCTTATCACTCTATAAGTCCCTTTTAACTTGACACAATCCTTTTTTAAAAAACAATTCAGTTTCTTGGGCCTGGAGTGATGGCTCAGAAGTTAAAAGCTATTAAGGTTTTCGTAGAGAACCTAAGTTTGATTCCAAGTGATGGTAGCTCACAACTGACTGCAACTCCAGTTCCAGGAGATCTGATGTCTTCTTCTTACCTATGTGAGCACCAAGCATATAGGTGGTACATATGAATACATCAGGCAAAATACTCAATCACATAAAATAAAAATAAATAAAATGTTTTCAAAAACGCGATTTCAGTCTCTTCAACAATCAGGGAGCACGTATGGGTCAGAGCTATGTCCTCTGTACATATGTTATGGTTGTGAGGCTTGGTGCTTTTGTGGGACTCCTAACAGTGGTAGTGGGGGGTGTCTCTGATTCTTTTGCCTGCTCTTGGAACCCTTTTCCTCCTCCTGGGTTGCCTTGTCCAGCCTTAATCTGAGGGTATGTGCCTAGACTTATTGAAACTTGTTATGCAGTGTTTGGTTGATATCCCTGGGAGGTCTGCTCTTTCCTGAAGGGAAATGGAGGAGGAGTAGATCTTGGGGAGAGGAGAGGTGGGTGTGGTGGAGGACTGGAAGGTTTGGAGGGAGGGGAAACTACAGTCAGGATGTAATATATGAGAGAAGAATAAATAAATGCAATTTCAGATGAGGTCACAGCTCTGTGGAAGAATGCTTTCCTAGCATAGCATAAGGCCTTGAGTTCAGTCAGCATCACAAAAGAAGGAGAAAAAAGATGTTTCATTGTAAAATGTTACAGCCTAACCCATGACTGAGAAGTTCAAACCTAACAAGTAAAATCTGATGTAAAAGTACAGAAACCTCCTGCATTAGACCCTCCAGGAGACTGATACCAAATACTAATCATAATAGTGTCTAACAGCCCTAATCTGAGTGAAATTAAGATTGTATTATTTGTGGAACCAGAAGTAGTGAAACAGGGCCCCAGTCTCTTATTTCTATGTTCTGCTTCCCTGAACCCTGCAGGGAAGAAATGCTTTATTCAAATGCTTTTTAACGCATTAAAATATTTTCCTATGCAGTTTATGATTGGCCTTTATAATTTCTGCTCTCACATAGATTCTTTCCAGTTAGACTTGAGAGCAGAACACCTACACATGTACAGAGTACACTACAATGTTTTACTTGTATTTACCACTGGATGAGTGGGTGGCAAATGGCAGGCAAATGACCTAACAACATCATATTCCACACAATTATCCCTAGTTCTTGTAATCCCCCTTCCATCACAAGATTATTTTTCTATTACTTGTCAAGAAAATAGATATGTATTCAAGATAACTACTGGCCTTTCTGTCCATCAGCTGTGGTGATCTTAGCCTCGGGAATCAGAGGAACTTGGCTTTCAGTCCTTCCTCTACTGTGATATTGGTCAAGTTCCACAGCCACCATGTCTCTGATTTTTTCCCTGGATGTAAAAACTAGAATAAAATAGTTTCAATCTCATGTTGTGAGAGTTAGATGTAATATTGTCTAAAGTATTTAGAATAGTACCTGGCACATAGCAATCAGTAAACTGATTTTAGAATAAATTTGTTTTTAAAAATGTAGTTTGACAAATTGCATCTGAAAGCATTGGTCTACAAATGTTCTTTGATATTTTATCTTCATTATGAAATACAATCCAAGTAATAAGTAAAACATCTGCTTGGGGGTGAGTTTATCTTGCTGTCTGACACACCCTCCTCTCCTTTGTAGGTGCTAGCACACTTGGTGTTAGAAAAAAAGCTTATTCTCATGTACTAATTGTGTGCTACTCACCCTGACATTCACCTCCTTGCCCTTGAAGTTGTCATTCCCATAAAACAGGAAACTCCCCAAGTCAGGGACAGGGCCACACATCTGTTCTGCAGAGCCACAAGAACAAATCCAAAATTCTCCTGCCTCTACAGTATAAGGAAACTACTCAGACCCCAATACAATCCTCTCTCTGCCTGCTGGGAGATGAAGAGTTAAGTGACCCCTGAACACTAGCATTTGTTCTACTTCAAATGTTAATTTGGAAGTCCAGATCTAGTCAACTGAAAAAATATGTGTGTGTGTGTGTGTGTGTGTGTGCGCGTGCGTGCGTGCGTGCGTGCGTGCGTGCGTGCGTGCGTGCGCGCACGCCCTTTGTTTTCGTTTGTTTGTTCTTATGAAAACACTATGTTGGGCCCAGGGTAAATAAAGAGATTAAAGAAGTATTATCCTTGACCTCAACAATATCAGAGCTACAGAATGGAGAAGTAGATACCAGGCTGGTTTCAGGACTGCAGAAGGGTGTTTTCTTCTTAGTGAAGAATGAGGAGGAAGCACATTCCAGGATAAAGCCAGAGGAGAGATGAGAGGCCAAGGATGTAGACACTGTATATTATCTTGAAATTCATAGACGGCTGAAGTCCTGGTCTTTAAGAAAAAAGAAGTGCACAGTCACAAAGAACAGAGGATTTCTGCAGTATCTTTATTCTTTGTGTAACAAGTCATGGGATCTTTTGTAGGTTGTTGCAGTGAGGAGAGACAAAGGAGAATCCATTTACCAATAGTCTTCTCTAAGAATTCTTAAAAGAAAAAATATATCCCACTCTGTCAGACGCTATCAGCTCTGAATTGTGTGTCTTTAAGTTCTTAATACACATTGTTTTCAATAACATTTAAACATTATTCTCAAGTTTTTATTCTCTGGTTAAAAATAGCTGCTCATGAGGGTAATGATGTAGATAGAATTTAAAAAGACGGGACCCATTAGAATCAAAGAAAAACATTAAGTATTTCTCATTAACCAGCTCTTAAATATTGTCACACTAGTGCTTAAAAACTCTAGTTCTTTGATATAATAACAGTTCTGTCTGAGAAGGCAGCAAGGCTATTATTGTCAAGGGCTGAGAATTGAGGGTGGAGTGAGCAACTGGACAGTAGTCATCCAGGAGGCACAGAATTTCAGATTTGCAAATGTAAAATGTCTGAATGTCTGTTGCATTAATGTCGGTATACTTTTTTTTTCTATATTCCTCATGTCTCTTTTTTTTTAATTTTTTTTAATTTTTATTTTGCAATACAATTCAGTTCTACATATCAGCCACAGATTCCCTTGTTCTCCCCCCTCCTGCCCCCCTCACCTTCCCCCCACCCCACCCCCCATTCCCACCTCTTCCAGGGCAAAGCCTTCCCGGCAGACTGAGATCAACCTGGTAGACTCAGTCCAGGTAGGTCCAATCCCCTCCTCCCAGGCCGAGCCAATCGACCCTGAATAGGCCCCAGGTTTCAAACAGCCAACTCATGCAATGAGCACAGGACCCAGTCCCACTGCCTGGATGCCTCCCAAACAGATCAAGCCAATTAATTGTCTCACCCATTCAGAGAGCCTGATCCAGTTGGTGACCCCTCAGCCATTGGTTCATAGTTCATGTGTTTCCATTCGTTTGGCTATTTGTCCCTGTGCTTTATCCGACCTTGGTCTCAACAATTCTCGCTCATATAAACCCTCCTCATTCTCGCTAATTGGACTACCAGAGATCCACCTGGGGCCTAGCCATGGATCTCTGCATCCAGATCCCTCAGTAGTTGGATGAGGTTTCTAGCACGACAATTAGGGTGTTTGGCCATCCCATCACCAGAGTAGGTCAGTTCGGGCTGTATCTCGAATGTCAGTATACTTAACACCACTGACCTGTACTTTTGGAAATGGTTGAGATGCTAAGTGGATGCTAAGTTTTTCTTTCTTTCTTTCTTTCTTTCTTTCTTTCTTTCTTTCTTTCTTTCTTTCTTTCTTTCTTTTTTCCTTTTTCCTTTTTTATTTTAAAAAAGTTTTTTTTCATTTTACATACCAATCCCAGTTCCCCCTCCCTCCCCTTCTCCCATCCCCCACCTTCCCCATTCCATCCCCCCATCCACTCCTCAGAGAGGGTAAGGCTTCCCTTAGGGAGTCAACAAAGTCTTGCATACTAAGTTTAGGCATGACCAAGCCCCTCCCCGCTGTGTCAAGGCTGAGCAAGGTATCTCACCCTAGGGAATGTGTTCCAAAAAGTCATTTCATGCACCAGAGATAAGTACTAGTCCCACTGACAGGGGCTCCCCAAACAGATCTGGCCACATAAACTGTCACCCCAATTCAGAGGGCCTAGTTTGGTCCCATGCATGTTCCACAGCTGACAGGCCAGAGTCCATGAGTTCCCACCAGCTTAGGTCATCTGTCTCTGAGGTTTTCCCCATCATGACCTTGACCTCACTTGCTTCTGTGATCCCTCCTCCCTCTCTTCAATTGAAGTCTAGGAGCTCAGCCCAGTGCTTCATTGTGGATCACTGCATCTGCTTCCATCAGTTACTGGATGTAGGTTCTATAATGACAATTATGGTAGCCACTAACCTGATTATAGAGGAAGGTAAGTTCAGGCACCCTCTCTATTATTGCTAGGAGTCTTAGTTGGTGTCATCCTTGTGGATTCCTGGGGATTTCCCTAGCACCAGGTTTCTTTCTAACTCCCTAATGGTTCCCTCTACCAAGATATCTCTTTCATTGCTCTCCCTCTCTATGTCTCCCTCCACTCGGCCTTCTCAGTCCCTCCTATTTCCCATCTTGGGGGCCTCCGTGTATGTCCCTCTTAGGG
This sequence comes from Peromyscus eremicus, assembly GCF_949786415.1. NCBI lineage: Eukaryota > Metazoa > Chordata > Mammalia > Rodentia > Cricetidae > Peromyscus > Peromyscus eremicus. The sequence goes on along the minus strand of NC_081418.1, from coordinate 1,250,454 downwards.
TCCTTCTTTTTACCTAGCTTCTCTGGGGTTGTGGATTGTAGCCTGATTATCCTTTGCTTTGCATCTAATATCCATTTAAGAGTGAGTACATACTGTGTTTGTCTTTCTGGGTCTGGGTTACCTCATTCAGGATGATTCTTTCTAGTTCTATCTATTTGCCTGCAAATTTCATGATGTCACTGTTCTTACCATTGAGTAATACTCCATTGTGTAAATGTACCACATTTTCCTTATCTATTCTTTGGTTGAGGGGCATCTAGGTTGTTTCCAGGTTCTTGCTATTACAAATAATACTGCTATGAACATGGTTGAGCAAGTGTCCTTGTGGTATGATTGAGTATTTCTTGGGTGTATGCCCAATAGTGGTATAGCTGTGTCTTGAGGAAGACTTATTCCCAATTTTCTGAGAAACCAACATACTGATTTCCAAAGTGGCTGCACAAGCTTGCATTCCCACCAACAGTGGAGGAGTGTTCCCCTTACTCCACATCTTCTCCAACATAAGATGTCTTCAGTGTTTTTTTTTTTATTTTAGCCATTCTGACAGGTGTAAGATAGTACCTCAGAGTCATTTTGATTTACGTTTCCCTGACGACTAAGAATGTTGAGCAATTCCTTAAATGTCTTTCAGCCATTTGAGATTCTTCTGTTGAGAATTCTCTGTTTAGCTCTGTGCCCCATTTTTTTAATTGGATTATTTGGTATTTTGATGTCTAGTTTCTTGAGTTCTTTATATATTTTGGAGATCATCCCTCTGTCAGATGTGGGGTTGGTGAAGATCTTTTCCCATTCTGTAGGCTGCTGTTTTGTCTTATTGACAGTGTCCTTTGCCTTACAAAAGCTTCTCAGTTTCAGGAAATCCCGTTTATTAATTGTTACACTCAGTGTTTGTGCTACTGTTGTTATATTTAGGAAGTGGTCTCCTGTGCCAATGCATTTGAAGCTACCTCCCACTTTCTCTTCTATCAGGTTCAGTGTAGCTGGATTTATGTTGAGGTCTTTGATCCATTTGGACTTGAGTTTTGTGAATGGGAATAGGTATGGATCTATTTGCATTCTTTTATGTGTCAATATTCAGTTATGCCAGCACCATTTGTTGAAGATGCTTTCTTTTTTCGATTGCATAATTTTAGCCTCTTTATAAAAAGTCAGGCGTTCATGGGTGTTTGGATTAATGTCACAGTCTTCAATTAGATTCCATTGATCCAAGTGTCTGTTTTTATGCCAAAACCAAGCTGTTTTTAATTACTATAGCTCTATAGTAAAACTTGATGTCATGGATGGTGATGGCTCTGTAAGTTCCTTTATTGTACAGGATTGTTTCAGCTATCCTAGGTTTTTTGTTTTTCTATATGAAGTTGAGTATTGTTCTTTCAAGGTCTGTGAAGATTGTGTTGGGATTTGATGGGGGATTGCATTGAATCTGTAGATTGCTTTTGGTAAGATTACCATTTTTACTATGTTAATTCTACCTCTCCAAGAGCATGGGAGATCTTTCCATTTTCTGATATCTTCTTCAATTTCTTTCTTTAAAGACTTAAAGTTCTTATAATACATGTCTTTCACTTGTTTGATTAGAGTTACCCTAAGATATTTTATGTTGTTTGTGGCTATTGTAAAGGGTGATGTTTCTCTGATTTCTTTCTCAGCCTGTTTATCATTTGTATATAGGAGGGCTACTTATTTTTTTTAGTTAATTTTGTATTCTTTCACATTACTGAAGGTGTTTATCAGCTGTAGGAGTTCCCTGGTAGAATTGTTGGGGTCACTTATGTATACTATCATATCATCTGCAAACAGCAAAAGTTTGACTTCTTCCTTTCCAATTTATATCCCCTTGATCTCCTTTTGTTGTCTTATTGCTCTAGCTAGAACTTTGAGTTATACACACACACACACACACATACACACACACACAACTTTTGTTATAATTAAAAATAACTTTGTGCTGGAGAGATGGCTTGGAGGTTAAGAGCATTGGCTGCTCTTCCAGAAGCCCTGAGTTCAATTCCCAGTTCTCATTTGTTAGCTCACAACTTTCTATAACTCCCTCTTCTAGAATGACAGACTTCTAAGAGGTCAATGTGCCATCACTTCTTTTTATTAATAAATGAGAAGGGATGGAAAAATTTATAACTCAAATCTTTTCATTAAATAAGTTAGAAACTTCCTTAATAGTATACTTCATAGGCACACACAACTAGAGCAACATTATCTGCTTTGAGATTTTCAGATAATGTGTCTCCAAGTCAGAAACTTTTTTACTTTTTTGCAAATCAAACTTTTTGACTTCGTGATATGATGTCATCTACAAAATTCATGATCAAGAATTATGCACCCATCTTACCAAAATAGTCAAAAGATGTTCTGATGGTTTAAAGAAGTTTTTGGTTTTTCATGACAACTATCAGCTTCATACAGCCAGCAGGCCTCAGACTAGACATGCCTGATGAGATTATTTGATGAATTGCTGTTGATCTGTGCTGAATATTTCATTGTGATGTCATTGTCTACAGAATACAAAAGACAGAAAGTTTCATTATTAATTTATTCCTTCAGGAAGTATTTACCAAGTGTTTGGTACATATCAGGCACTGTGCATAATGGCCATCAACGCTGAGCAAATCCAATACATTATCTGCTCTTATGAAGTCTACCATTGTTAAGAGGGGAAGATATTCATGTAGATCTCTTCCATTTCTCCGTCATTGGGCGATCCCTGTGTCTTTCTTGGGGTACTGTTTTTCAGGTAGCCTCCCTGGTGATGTGAGTAGCAGTCCAGTCATCCTTGTTCCACATCTAGTATCCTCCTATTAGTGAGTACATACCATGTTTGTCTTTCTGAGTCTGGGTTACCTCACTCAGGATGATTTTTTCTACATGAACAGCCTGGACATGAGTGGGGGTAATGAAGGGCGAGGGTTGAGGGAAAGAGAGCTTGGGGGAGCAGGAAATCCCAGCTGGATCAACAACAGAGAGGGAGAACAAGGAATAGGAGACCATGGTAAATGAAGACCACATGAGAATAGGAAGAAACAAAGTGCTAGAGAGGCCCACAGAAATCCACAAAGATACCCCCACAACAGACTGCTGGCAATGGTCGAGAGACAGCCTGAATTGACCTACTCTGATGAGGGGATGGCCAAACACCCTAATTGTCGTGCTAGAAACCCCATCCAAAGACTGAGGGACCTGGATGCAAAAATCCATGGCTAGGCCCTAGGTGGATCTCTGGGAGTCCAATTAGCGAGAAAGAGGAGGGTTTATATGAGCGAGAATTGTTGAGACCAAGGTTGGATAAAGCGCAGGAACAAATAGCCAAACGAATGGAAACACATAAACTATGAACCAATGGCTGAGGGGTCACCAACTGGATCAGGCCCTCTGAATGGGTGAGACAGTTGATTGGCTTGATCTGTTTGGGAGGCATCCAGGCAGTGGGACTGGGTCCTGTGCTCATTGCATGAGTTGGCTGTTTGAAACCTGGGGCCTATTCAGGGTCGATTGGCTCGGCCTGGGAGGAGGGGATTGGACCTACCTGGACTGAGTCTACCAGGTTGATCTCAGTCTGCGGGGAAGGCTTTGCCCTGGAGAAGATGGGAATGGGGGGTGGGCTGGGGGGAAGGTGAGGGGGGCGGGAGTGGGGAGAACAAGGGAATCCGTGGCTGATATGTAGAACTGAATTGTATTGCAAAAATAAAAAAAAAAAAAGAGGGGAAGATGATCATTAATCAAATCATAGGAATAAGTTGGTGGTGATGGGCATAGTCATGTGATTCAAGGAAAAGAGCATCATGTTGCAAGTGTAATGTTGACCTGATGAATAAAGAGGGCTTCTCACGGGAAGCAGGCCTCAACTGAGAGGAGAAAAGAAAAATAATGTGGAGTCAGAGAAGGGGAAATTACTCAAGACAGAGGAATATCTTATGAAGAGGAGTAAGGGTTGATCCACATGAATTCCTGTCCTGGAAGAGTATTTACTGAAGTCCCTACAGTGTTGTCTGTATGTCAAATGGAGAAAAGATCAGAAGAATAAAGACAATGATATCAAATGTGCTTCATACTTCCTTGGCCTTTCTGTTTCCATGCTTGTTCTTTTATAGTGAAGATGTAATGTTTTACAAGTTAAAACCTTAAAAAAAATCTCCATAAGTCAAAAGAACTTTTATTAGCTTGTCTCTTAGGAACCTTTTTGTGAGTCTCTTAGCATCTTAAGTGCTCATAAAACTACTGATTGCCTAAGAGATATTTTCCACTTCTACGGAATTACTTGGGCAAGAATGGAGGTGGTCTGGGCCTTTCCTTTCCTTTCCTTTCCTTTCCTTTCCTTTCCTTTCCTTTCCTTTCCTTTCCTTTCCTTTCCTTTCCTTTCCTTTCCTTTCCTTTTTCCTTTCCTTTCCTTTCCTTTCTTTCTTTCTTTCTTTCTTTTTTTCTTTCTTTCTTTCTTTCTTTCTTTCTTTCTTTCTTTCTTTCTTTCTTTCTTTCTTTTATTATTATTATTAAGAAATTTTCTATTCATTTTACATACCAAGCACAGATTCCCCCTCCTCCCTCTTCTTGCCTCTCAGCCTTTCCCCCTAACCCACGCCCCATTCCACGTCCTCCAGTCAAGGTCTCCCATGGGGAGTCAGCAGAGCCTGGTACATTCAGTTGAGGCAGTTCCAAGCCCCTCCCTCTGCATCAAGGCTGCATAAGGTGTCACACCATAGGCAATGGGCTCCAAAAAGCCCACTCATGTACCAGGGACAGATCCCAATCCCCTGGCCTGCCCCCCCAGCCTCCCTGACATACAGTTCAAGCTAAACAACTGTCTCATGTATCCAGAGGGCCTAGTCCAGTCCCATGGGGACTACACATCTATTGGTCCACAGTTCATGGGTTTCCATTAGTATGGTTGGTCGTCTCTGCACGTTTTCCCATCATGATCTCAATGTCCCTTGCTTATAGAATTCCTCCTCTCTCTCATTGATTGGACTGCTGGAGCTTGGCCTGGCGCCCAGCCATGGATCTCTACAACTGTTTCCATCAGTAACTGGATGGAGGCTCTATGATGACAGTTAGGATATTCATTAATCTAGTTACTGGAGTAGACCATTTCAGGTACCCTCTCCACTATTGCTAGTAGTCTAAAATGGGGTCATCCTTGTGGGTTCCTGGGAACTTCCCAGCACCCTGTTTCTTCCTATTCCCATGATATCTTCATTTATCATGGTATCTCTTTCCTTGCTCTCCCACTCTGTCCCTGTTCCAGCTCAAACCTCCCATTTCTTTATGTTCTCATCCCCCATTCCTTGCCCTCCATTACCCCCCCTCACCCCCAGTTTGCTTATGGAGATCTCATCTATTTCTCCTTCACAGGGCTATCTATATGTCCCTCTTAGGGTCCTACTTGTTAGCTAGCTTCACTGGAGCTGTAGGTTGTAGTCTGGTTATCTTTTGCTTTACATCTATTATCCACTTACAAATGAGTACATACCATGTTTGTCCTTCTGAGTCTGTGTTACCTCACTCAGGATGATATTTTTCTAGTTCTATCCATTTGCCTGCAAATTACATGATATCATTTTTTTTACTGCTTTGTATTATTCCATTGTGTATATCTGCCACATTTTCTTTATCCATTCTTCAGTTGAGGGGCATCTAGGTTGTTTCCAGGTTCTGGCTATTATGAATAATGCTGCTATGAACATAGTTGAGCATGTGTCCTTGCGGTAAGATTGAGTATTCTTTGGGTATATGCCCAAGAGTGATATAGCTGTGTCTTGAGAAAGATTGATTCCCAATTTTATGAGAAACTGACACCCATGATTCCTATATGCTACAGCTCCTGAGTGTGGAGGCTGGTTCTTCCTCTTCCCCTCACCATTTTGCCACTTACTTGGATATATAAACTATTAGGCACAGAGTACAGCCCTCCAAAGACAAACTGGCAGTAAGTAGGGGTGAGGGAACAACCAAGGCATCCCAATACATCTGTATGCATCTGTGCCAGTGGTTCATCCTTTCACTTGTTTTATAACACCCTGTCTTAAAGATGAGGGTCCCAGGGAGCAGGAGCTTGACACTGTGTGATACTTTACAGGTATGCTCTCTGTGTTCTGCTGTTGAATCTTAAGTCAGATAAATACTTACACACTTTGAATTGAATACATTACCAAGTTTCAGACATACACTGGTGTGTAGCTGCACATCCAGCTCTCGACTGCTAGGTTCCAATTCCAATAAACAGATGAAGGATCCCGGAGTATATGAGAACGTCCTGTGAAGACAGAGAGTCCTGTATGGAGGTAGGATAGCAGCAGGGTGTTGCTGCCTCAGAACACAAGGTAGAGGGCAAAATATGGTCAAATATTCTGAGGGTGTGTGAAATAACTGGCAAAACCACACGTGTGTGTTGTGACAAGAGACGTTCTTTCACGCTTGAGTGAAAGCAGTCCAAAAAAAACACAGCTTTGACTAATGTTGTGTGTTGGGGCTGGAAGAATCTAGGCTGGCTGTTGTCTCTGGCTCACTTAGTGGAAACTGACATCATACCCAAAGGAACCCTTCAGCCTGATCTGTTATCTGAATGGGAAAGATGTAGTTCAATATTCTAAAATACAGTCACTTTGAAGCCCTCACAGAAGAGTAGCTTGTACCAGTAACAGCACTTATTAAGTTGTTTTTCCCAACTCTAACTCTTTGAAGGTCATCCAAGGGACCAAATGGAGGTTCTCCATGCCGCCCAATGGATGACCTTGAGGTGTCAAGAGAATGAGAAGGTAGGGTGTAACTCTTCCTCCCTGGCTGACCCTAAATACTCTCAAGTGGGAAATGTGCTCATTCCCTAGCCTCCACAGATGGGGGATGCAAGATCTTTAAGAAGTCCTCAGGTTAATTGGAGACCAGACTCAGAAGAGACTACAGGATGACAGCATGTCTTGTTTCATGCTATTCTATGTGATCTCTGTACTTGTCTGTACTTCTGCCATCTACCATGAGATCTCTGCAGAGACCAGCACCTTTCCCTTGAATTACACAACTCTGGACCTTTTCTTTATAAAGTTATCAGTTCCCAGTGTTTCATTAGAGCCATGAAAATGGTCTAATGCATAGTGCTTACCAAATACTGCACAGATACTAACACCTCCTGTTTGTGGCACAGGCTTTTCTCCTGACGCCCAGAGCTTTCTCAGTCATGTCATCTTGTCTTCACAATTTGTGTGTGAGATTAGTAAAATAGTTTTCATTATTTTTAGTAAAACAGAGAGTGATCACTTTAGGATGAAAGCTATCACATTTGTGCAGATTAATGTCAGGGTCTTCAATTCGATTCCATTGGTCCACATGTCGGTTTTTATGCCAGTACCAAGCTGTTTTTATTATCGTAGCTCTATAGTAGAGCTTGAAGTCAGGGATCATAATGCCTCCAGAGGTTGTGTTATTGTACAGGATTCTTTTGGCTATCCTGGGTTTTTTGTTTTTCCATATGAATTTGAGTATTATTCTTTCCAGGTCTGTGAAGAATTGTGTTGGTATTTTGATGGGGATTGCATTGAATCTGTAGATTGCTTTTGGTAAGATTGCCATTTTTACTATGTTAGTCCTGCCTATCCATGAGCATGGGAGATCTTTCCATTTTCTGACATCTTCTTCAATTTCTTTTTTCAGGGACTTAAAGTTCTTGTCATATAGGTCCTTCACTTGTTTGGTTAGTGTAACCCTAAGGTATTTTATATTATTTGTGGCTATAGTAAAGGGTGATGTATCTCTGATTTCCTTCTCCGCTTCTTTGTCCTTTGTATATAGGAGGGCTACTGATTTTTTTGAGTTGATCTTGTATTCTGCTATGTTGCTGAAGGTGTTTATAAGCTGTATCAGTTCCTTGGTGGAATCTTTGGGGTCGCTCAAGTATACTATCATGTCATCTGCAAATAGGGAAAGCTTGACTTCTTCCTTTCCAATTTGTATCCCCTTAATCTCCTTATGTTGTCTTATCGCTCTGGCTAGAACTTCAAGTACTATATTGAATAAGTATGGAGAGAGCGGACAGCCTTGCCTTGTTCCTGATTTTAGTGGAATTGCTTTGAGTTTCTCTCCATTTAATTTGATGTTGGCTGTTGGCTTGCTGTAAATTGCCTTTATTATGTTTAGGTATGTTCCCTGTATTCCTGATCACTCCAAGACTTTTATCATGAAGGGGTGTTGGATTTTGTCAAATGCCTTTTCTGCATCTAGTGAGATGATCATGTGGTTTTTTTCTTTGAGTTTGTTTATATGGTATATTACATTGACGGACTTTCGTATGTTGAACCACCCTTGTATCCCTGGAATAAAGCCTACTTAATCATGGTGGATAATTGTTTTGATGTGTTCTTGGAGTCTGTTTGCCAGTATTTTATTGAGTATTTTTGCATCAATGTTCATGAGGGAGATCGGTCTGTAGTTCTCTTTCTTTGTTGTATCCTTGTTTGGTTTAGTAGCCTCATAGAAGGATTTGGGTAATGTTCCTTCTGTTTCTATTATGTGGAACAATTTAGAGAGTATTGGTATTAACTCTTCTTTGAAGATCTGGTAGAATTCTGTGCTGAAACCATCTGGTCCTGGGCTTTTTTTGGTTGGGAGACTTTTAATGACTGTTTCTATTTTGTTAGGGGTTATTGGACTATTTAAATAGTTTATCTGGTCTTGATTTAACTTAGGGATGTGGTGCCTATCCAGAAAGTTATCCATTTCTTTTAGGTTTTCCAGTTTTGTGGAATAGAGGTTTTTGAAGTATGACCTGATGATTCTCTGGATTTCCTCAATGTCTGTTGTTATGTCCCCCTTTTCATTTCTGATTTTGTTGATTTGGATGCTCTCTCTCTGTCTTTTGGTTAGTTTGGATAAGGGCTTGTCTATCTTGTTGATTTTCTCAAAGAACCAACTCTTTGTTTCATTAATTTTTTGTATTGTTCCCTTCGTTTCTATTTTATTGATTTTAGCTCTCACTTTGATAATTTCCTGGCATCTATTTTTCCTGGGAGACTTTGCTTCTTCTTGTTCTAGAGCTTTCAGGTGTGCTGTTAAGTCACTAGTGTGAGATTTCTCCAACTTATTTATGTGGGCATTTAGTGCTATGAATTTCCCTCTTAGTACTGCTTTCAGTTTCCCATAGGTTTGGATATGTGGTGTCTTCATTTTCGTTGATCTCTAGGAAGTCTTTAATTTCTTTCTTTATTTCTTCCTTAACCCATTGGTGATTCAGTTGGGTATTATTCAGTTTCCATGAGATTGTAGGTTTTCTGTAGTTTTTGTTGTTGTTGAAATCCAACTTTAGACCATGGTGGTCTGATAGAACACAGGAGGTTATTCCAATTGTTTTGTATCTGTTGAGATTTGTTTTGTGGCCAAGTATGTGGTCGATTTTAGAGAAGGTTCCATGGGGTGCTGAGAAGAAGGTATATTCTTTTTTGTTAGGATGGAATGTTCTGTAGATATCGATTAAGTCCATTTGAGTCATGACATCAATTAAGTCCTTTATTTCTCTGTTAAGTTTCAATTTGGGAGATCTGTCCAGTGGTGAAAGTGGGGTGTTGAGGTCTCCCACTATTAATGTGTGGGGTTTTATATCTGATTTAAGCTTTAGTAATGTTTCTTTTACATATGTGGGTGCCCTTGTGTTTGGGGCATAAATGTTCAGAATTGAGACTTCATCTCAGTGGATCTTTCCTGTGATGAGTATGTAATGCCCTTCTTGATCTCTTTTGATTGATTTTAGTTTGAAGTCTATTTTGCTGGATATCAGGATGGCTACACCCGCTTGTTTCTTCAGACCGTTTGATTAGAAAGTCTTTTCCCAGCCTTTTATTTTTAGGTAGTATCTATCTTTGAATTTGAGATGTGTTTCTTGTATGCAACAGAAAGATGGGTCCTGCTTTCGTATCCATTCTGTAAGCCTATGTCTTTTTATAGGTGAATTAAGTCCATTGATATTGAGGGATATTAATGACCAGTGATTGTTCGTTCCTGTTATTTTTTGGTGGTGATGTGTGTGTACTTTTCTTCGTTGGGGTTTACTGCTGTGGCTTTATCTATTGCCTGTGTTTTCGAGGTTGTATCTGACTTCCTTAGGTTGGAATTTTCCTTCTAGTGCTTTCTGTAAGGCTGGGTTTGTGGATAAATATTGTTTAAATCTGGCTTTGTCATGGAATGTCTTGTTCACTCCATCTATGATGATTGAAAGTTTTGCTGGGTATATTAGTCTAGGCTGACATCCATGGTCTCTTAGTGTCTGCATTACATCTGTCCAGGACCTTCTGGCTTTCAAAGTCTCCATTGAGAAATCGGGTGTTATTCTGATAGGTTTGCTTTTATATGTCACTTGGCCTTTTTCCTTTGCTGCTCTTAATATTCTTTCTTTATTCTGTATGTTTAGTTGTTTAATTATTATGTGGCGAGGGGACTTTTTTGGGGGGTCTAGTCTGTTTGGTGTTCTATAGGCTTCTTGTATCTTCATAGGCATTTTCTTCTTTAAGTTGGGAAAGTTTTCTTCTATGATCTTGTTGAATATATTTTCTGTGCCCTTGAGTTGGTATTCTTCTCCTTCTTCTACCCCTATTATTCATAGGTTTGGTCTTTTCATGGTGTCCCAAATTTCTTGGACGTTTTGGTTCATGACTTTGTTGGCTTTAGTGTTTTCTTTGACTGATGAATCTATTTCTTCTACTGTATCTTCAATACCAGAGATCCTCTCTTCCATCTCTTGCATTCTGTTGATTATACTTGCATCTGAAGTTCCTGATTGTTTACTCAGATTTTCTATTTCCAGCATTCCCTCTGTTTGTATCTTCTTCATTTTTTCTATTTCCCTTTTCAGGTCTTGGACTGTTTCCTTCATTTGTTTCATTGATTTTTCTTGATTTTCTTTCAGTATTTTATTGTTTTCTTCCAGGACTTTATTGATTTCTTCTAATTTGTTTGCCCTTTCCTCTAGTTGTTTACAGCGTTCTTCCCATTTTTTTGTCTTTTCCTCTACACAAGCCTCTAGCTTCTTCATGATGTCATTCATAAGGCTGTTTTCTTCTGCTTCCTCCAATTTCTGATGTTCAGGTCTAGGTGTTGGAGGAGGGCTAGGTCCTGGTGATGCTGTATTGCTATTCATTTTGTTGTATGTGTTTCTGCCTTGACGTCTGCCCATCTCCTTGTGGTTTGTTCTTGGCCTTATCTGCACACTTGGTTCAGACAGAGCTGACAGATTCAGGAAGTCTCTCTCTCTTGTCCAGATGGGAGCTCTCTTGTCCAAATTGGAAGTTTGCGCCAAGATGGGAGCTCTTGTCCCATAATTTAAATTTTTTAAGAAAAGAACAGAAGATGCTGAGGCTTTGGGACATACTGAGGAATCCAGAACAATCATGAAAGTATATGAAGAATATTGCTGTATGTAATAGGAAGTGGAAAATTTTAAGCTCCTTTGAGACACTAGAGAGCATATCTGAGTGTTAGTATAAGACATTGCTAGCACAGTTGTTTTGGAAAGTATGTAGGCTCAAATACTAAGTGGTGGACACTGAAGTCCATGGTATGCCAATGTGTAGTGGTGGTTACAGGGATCTGTATGGTACCTCTGCCCTCCATCCTACTCCACCTGTGCTGCCAGTTAACTGTTCACAGCTGTGCTTTCCACTGGGCGTGACCCTTGGTGAAGGTGAATTACATTGCCTGCATGATTCTACACTTTATTCATTTAGGGGTGGGGGTAGCCTGTGAGTGACAGGCGATTGATACAGGGACTCAGAATTCCAGATCTTTTTCCTTGTGGTAAAATAACACACTGATACTTGCTCTTCGCATGCTCTTCTGGTGACCATGCTGGGGTTATAAGTTCAGGGGAAATTATCCTATTTCCCCCACACACACACCTTCCCCTCCCCCAAATCGCTGCCAACTTTGTCTCTTCCTTCAAAAACCACTTGCAAAATCTCTCTGCCTGGACTCCCCTTCTAGGAGTCCAATCTAAGACATGCTGGTGGGCTGGAAACCTCTTGTGATGTTAGATGTTCCTAATCAAGGGGTTAGAGAGGGTTGCTGCTCATCATTTGCTTCCCTGGAAAGAGCTGTTTTCCAGCCATTGTTTTTACCCTGAATATCCATGATGTAGTTAGGAAGGCTCTTCTTTGAGTCTGTCTTTCAGGACTTCTGTGTACAGTCCTTGTGATCCCCCTGACCCTTTTTGGTGTTCATAGCAGTCAGAATGAGTCCGACATTTGTCACAAACTGAGCTAAATGAAGACACCATCTTTTTAAACTCTGCTCTTTCTGTGGTTTTTCCCCTACCACCTCCTCAAACTCCAAAGCAGCAATTGCTTACATCTCATGAACATCAACAGATTTAGACTCTGAAAGGCAGCTGGCAGGCCACCCAGGGTGCATCTGTCACATTCACCTACTGCAGGTGTTCTGCCTCTTAACTGGCAGCTCACATACTGGCTGTGGTCCTACCTAAGGAAGAGAGAAGACCTGGGAATATGAGCTCAGCATAATTCTTCATGAGGTCAAGTTGCATATGGGTTTGGTCTGTAGGATAATGATTACCATCTATCCACATATGATTATGGGATGTTGTTGGGTGAGCCTTGGGTCCTCATTAAACACGTGTGCGATCATCCAGAGGGCTACTCATGACCTTTGGCTGCTCATGACCCCATTTTTGCAGAGTTGGGTGTGATTGAAGAATTGAGGTACTGACTCCAAAACAGATGGCAGGTAACAGATTCTATAAAGATTTTTTTCAACGTGATTTGTTTTTTAAAGTACCACATTTGAGTACTACTGCCGCAATGGGTCAAAGTGTAGGACCCAGTCATTTCCTGTGACTCATACTTCTGATCTGTTCCCTTAGACATACTGTTCTTTTCAAAGTGAGATGGAAAAAAAATCCTCAGCAATTAATGATTCCAGAGTAACTGTTTGGGATGCTAAGATTAAACAGGAAAAGTGTAAATCAGTATGACAGCTCTAACCATTTCATACATTTTAAGTTCAACTGTAATTTCCTTTACTGTCTCAACTAAAGAGTGGGGTTTTCAAAATGATCATATATTAGCTTTTAAAAGTAGTTATTTTTACTAATTGTCTCAAAAAACGGTGATGTAAAAGTAAACAAGTGTTGTCTTGAGACATTTTGAAATGTTTATATTTTAGTAAAATGTTAGTATTTTAGGCATGTATTCATTATGTACACGATACATTTACACACTTGAAGCTCTCTTTTTCTTGGCTGCCACCAAAACATTCTACTCCCTGTAAACGCGGCTTGTCTGGTGTATGTGACACATGTCTAGTTCCTCTCTGGTTCTAAGGATTAAATTGATCAGCCCACTGCCATTCCTACCTGCACTGCTGCAAATGGGCCTTTTAACACCAGGAAATGTATCTTCCTCAATAGATTGGAGACCTCCCACAGCTGAGTGCTTGCCACAGAGATCTGCACTTGGATCCTCTCCAGTTCCTCCATGCAACTCCCGAGTAAGCCCAGTTGATTTTGGAGGTGCTTACAAATATTTGGGAAGTTTTCCTCCCAGTTTTGCAAAAAGAAAAAGAAAACAGTGTACTTTTTGGTGGTTTCCAAGAGAAGGGGTAATACTGAGTTATAAAATCATATATATCAGAATTCTTTGTTGGTCCTTAGGAAGCAACTCTCTTTTCATGGATTCCGTTGAGGAGTGATAAGCTGTTTGAGATGAAAAGGCCAAAGAGACAGTCACACTGCTTTTCATCTGGTCTGCTTGCTGTTATAATCTTAGGATGTTTCTTTTCTGGGGCTACAGTTATGCAATCCCCTCTTTTTTTCTTTCCTTTGTCTCCTTCATCTCCAGAGCCTAGGAAGTTAAAAGCATCTGCTTGAGTTATGTCTATCCTCCTCTGCCCTCCTTGTTCTCTGGTCCAAGGCAAAAGAGAGTGCACATGGTCATGAGAGGTCTGCACAGTCTGGCAGCTAGAGTATCTCCACAGACAGCTAGTGAAGTCAGGTAACAATGTGTCATCTAGAGTCTCCACAGACAGCAGGTGATGTCAGGTAAAAGTGTGGCAGCTAGAGTATCTCCACAGACAGCAGGTGAGGTCAGATAACTGTGTGGTAGCTAGAGTATCTCCACAGACAGCTAGTGAAGTCAGGTAACAATGTGTCATCTAGAGTCTCCACAGACAGCAGGTGAGGTCAGGTAAAAGTGTGGCAGCTAGAGTTTCTCCACAGACAGCAGGTGAGGTCAGATAACTGTGTGGTAGCTAGAGTATCTCCACAGACAGCTAGTGAAGTCAGGTAACAGTGTGTCATCTAGAGTCTCCACAGACAGCTGGTGAGGTCAGGTAACAGTGTGGCAGCTAGAGTATCTCCACAGACAGCAGGTGAGGTCAGGTAACGTGTGCCAGGGAGGCACAACTGCAGTGATATTCCACATTGAGAGAACTGTCCTCTGCAGCTAGTAAAGCCAGTCAGCATTTGGTGAGATCCAGATTGTTACACTGACAATGAATGGGAAAATAGTGAAAGAAACCAGGTTCTGAGTTTTTAGAACCTGGTTTTTAAGCAAAGGGGATGAATTTGGTAGGCAGGGCAGCCTTCATGAGCACTTGGCCTCCAGTGACAGCATCCCACCCTCAGAGGGGGCTGCTGCCTAGGTGACTTTACTGTATATTAATTTCCTAAGCAGGGATGCTGCATTTTCATTTGCTGAGTTCTAAAACTTTATTGCAGATAAAGTGCATAACTCAGGACACAGCCCAAGGAAGTCATAGTGTTCCTTTACATTTATGTTTAAATACACAAATGGCCTCTCTTTTCTTTCCATCCTCATCGCTTAGGATAACTCAGTATGTATTTATTTAATAAATTAATGCACATCACCAGAAGGAGAGTGCAGGGTCCAACTAATTGACCTTGAGTTCTTTAAGTTCTCCTGTCAGGAGGAGTGAGAGCAAAGCAAAGTGTTGCTTAACTCTAGGTGCATGACTCATCCAGCCACCCCAAATCCAGGGAGCTACGGCCTTCAGGTTTACGGGAATACTGTAACAAACGAGCCACGCGGGGGAGGATAAGCTAATATTTATTTTTGTATGACTCTATACAAACAGCTGTGTCACTTTTCGTGCCCCTCACAGCTGTCACTGTAAGCCTCCCCAGTTCCTGCCCCTCTGACTGTGGTCCACTGCAGGTCTGCGGGAGGTACTCATGAGAGAATCTGTTTGTCCATGCCAACCATCCAAAACCAGAACTCTAAGCCTGACTCATTATTATGCACTTATGAGGCAATTTTGTGGTTAATTTTAAAGTAGTTTCTGGGGGTTTGCCATTAATTCTACTTTTCACCTTAGTATGAGTCTGGATTTCATTTTATTAGAATATGCTCTTTCTTGTTTAATCATTATCCCTGAAATTCAACAAGGACACAACAAATAAAACCATAGATAAAAACCTCTAATGAACACGGATACAAAAATTCTTAGCAGAATGCTAGCAAATCATATTCAAGGGCATAGGTTTACCCCTGGGGTGCTCAGGTCCAGAAAAGCATGGCTGCAGAGGCCAGGAGCCATGAGCCTCATGCAAACCATGGCCCTGGGAGATAAATTAGAGTTTCTATTGGATCACACATTCTTACTAATTTCTGTCTTGACCCACCCCATTCATACTTCAAACCAACAATCAGATGAACAAGAATTCTGTCAGTACTGGATGTCCCTATTGGATACACAGTTTGGGGGAATAAAATGGGAAATAATCACTTCTGATCAAGACGTGGGGAACTGCATCACGTAGGTGTGTATTACTCTCTCACCCTGACAGATTCGCCATACTGTCTTAGTTAGGATTTCTATTGCTGAGACTAAACACCACGACCAAAGAACAAGTTGGGAGGAAAGTTATTCAGCATTGCTGTTCATCACTGAAAGAAGCCAGGGCAGGAACTCAAACGGGGCAGGATCCTGGAGGCAGGAGCTGATTCAGAGGCCATGGAGAGGTGCTGCTTACTGGCTTGTTCCTCATGGCTTGCTCAGCCCACCTTTTTATAGACCCCAGGACCACCAGCCCAGGGATGGCACCACCCATCATGGTTTGGGCCCTTCCCCACTGATCACTAACTGAGAAAACGTCTCACAGCTGGATCTCATGGAGGCTCAGCTGAGGCTCCTTCCTCTGATGACTACAGCTTGTGTCAAGCTGACATACAAAACCAGCCAGTACACACATTCCCGTTCCTTTCTGTACCTTTGTTTACTGTTAGAATTGGAGAAACAACTCCATATTTGGTGACATACCCAGAAATTTTCCATGTTAAAAAACAAAACTAGAGATGGTGTTGTGTTCTGAGCATAAAAACAACAGCCCTCGCATTGTCTCATGGTAGGTGGGAGACTATCCGTGCAGTACTGGATGCTGAAGAGCAAATCAGAGAAGTGGTGGAGATCCATTGGCCAGATGCCCTGGATTCTCCTTCAATCTTGCTTCTCACTGTAGCTGCTAAGCAATGGAGTGGGAGGAATTCATACAAAACAAACTGAGTCTACCTGGTTGATCTCAGTCCTCGGGGGAGGCTTTGCCCTGGAGAAGATGGGAATGGGGGGTGGTCTGAGGGGAAGGGGAGGGGGCAGGAGGGGGGAAAACAAGGGAATCCGTGGCTGATATGTAGAACTGAATTGTATTGTAAAATAAAATAAAATAAAATAAAATAAAATAAAATAAAGGAAAAAAAAAACAAACTTCCAAAGAGCCGACTTGTAATTCTCTACATTAAAAAGTGATTTCTAATGTGGAAATCTTCTGTTTGGCCTTCTATTCTTCAAATTAAACATTTAACATTATCTCCAAAACAAAATTTCCTATCCAATTTACAGAACACAGAAATCAAAATATATGTTTACCAATTAGAGTTGATCTTCTGTTGCCTAATTTATAACCCCCAGTTTCATCCCATTACATTTTATCACAAAATCATCATTGAAGAGTCATAAAAAAGCAGGTTTCTGTTTCAAGAAAATGTGTGTATGCATTCATGTGTGCACTCACCATGTATGTGTGTGCTGTGTGTGTGTGTGTGTGTGTGTGCAAATTCATGTGTGCACACACCATGTATGTGTGTGTACATTCGTTCCTACAACAGTGTTAGAAGGTCTGGTGGAAACTTTGGCCTGAGAGTTTCTCCCATGTAGCATGTGTTGATTTCACTAGTGGTTACTTCATTTTAAAATTGTTAAGGAAGTCTCTGTTCTAGGATAAATTCTCAGCAGTATTGAAGAACTACAGAATTGCTTGAATAACAATGTTTTGCGAATTGGGATTATTAGGAGTTTTTTGAGTTTGATATTCCATGAAATGATTGGTCCCCTTTTCCTAGTTATAAGAAGTTAATAAAGGACGGTATCAATATTCCTGTAACAGAAGAAGATATTGGCACTCTCTTTTATTCTTAGTTACAATTTACTTTTCTTAACTGTGCTCCAGTGGAAGGCCACACATCCAAGAATATTTAAGCAGCACAGACTGGCCTTGAGGAGAGGGGGACAAAAAGTACACAGAGTTGGGTGGGAAGGAAAAAGGGAAGCCTGGGAAGAGTTGGAGGATGGATGGTAAGAATTATTAAAACATGGTCTATGAAGTCTGTCTCAGTAAGGGTTACTATTGCTGTGAAGAGACACCATGACCACAGCAACTCTTAGAAAGAAAACATTTAACTGAGGCAGCAGCTTACAGTTTCAGAGGTTCAGTCCGTTATTGGCTTGCAGGCAGGCATGGTGTTGGAGTAGCTGAGAGTCCTACATCTTGTAGGCAACAAGAAGTCTGTCACACTGAGTGAAGCTTGAGCAAAAGAGATCTCAATTACTTTGTGAGGCATCAGTAGGCAATATCTTCTGGTTTTGTCTGACACATCCTTACTGTTCTGTTCACTGTGTTGCCATCAGGAGCCTTTACCGGAGAGCCTAATAAATGTCGTATGATAATAAATATTCAAGGCATATGGTTCAGGAGTTTTATGTAAATTCTACAAAAAATATATTCTGTTTCCACATTCGTTTGTAACTACCATGCCTACTAAATATGAGAATGCTAAGGTTTCTTGTTTTCTAACTTAGAGTATCTATCTTTTTGCCCGTTCTCTTTCTTTCTTTTCCTTCTGCCTTATAAGAGGATATAGATACTTGCTTTGTTTCTTGCCATTGCACCTTTGATGTGATTTATTCCTGTTGTGTGAGGGCTTGCAGCCATGCGCCACCACTCCTCACCTTAAACATGTCCCTCTTATTCTACCTGATTCTCCTCCTGAGTATTCACAAAAGCAGTGAGAATAAGTCCCTTTGATCCTAGAACTTTCTTTTTAAGAAAAATTCTTAACCAGGCAGTGGTGGCGCACACCTTTAATCCCAGCACTCAGGAGGCAGAGGAAAGTGGATCTCTGTGAGTTCGAGGCCAGCCTGGCCTACAGAGTGAGTTCCAGGACAGGAACCAAAACTACACAGAGAAAACCTTTATCAAACAAAACAAAACAAAACAACAACAAAAACAAAAAAAACCCTCACCAAAATAAAGAAATCTTACATCATTATTTATCTGAGTTTCTGAAGAACAGTAATTGTTCACTGCATACCTCACAGTTTTTAACAAACTTAAAGACTCCCTTAGGTTCATCATTAACATTAACAGGTTAGCATAATTCTAACATAAATACTGCTGTATATAAATATAATTCTCTCAATATTACATCTTAAAGCAAACTCTTAATAGAACCATTTGAATTTTTTGCTAACACAACATAAACTTGTATGTATTTACATAAAACTTAAATATTTCTTTAATTTCACCAAACCGTGTATCAATATCAATAGATTAACATAATAACTCATGAATATTACTATATACAATTATAATTCCTACATTCGAAAGCAATATCTCAATATAACCACTAACATTTTTCTAGAAACCTGCATTCAAAAGCAGTCTCTTAATAGAACTATATAAAACATAGTCTTAATCCATTCAAGAAACAAGAAAATATTTTTTTAAATTAAATAGACTGACGAATATTAACTCTCCCTTTCCTTTATAATTTTTTAAACTAACTCTCGAGCCTACTTAGAAAAAATCCAAACTTCTCTGTTTAAACAGTTCCATTTTTAACACAAAACCGGTTCCATTTTTACATAAACAGTTCCATAAATCATCAGAGTTGATAGAGTCTAGATGTGTAAGTAAATTCAAACTGTCCCATTGTAATGAAATCACTATTGTCCATTTCATTTCTTAAGTTCAAAAAGTTCAAAAGAATAAATTCTGGTACCAGGTCTTCCAAATATGAAGAAACATTTCTCACAACCAAAATCTTTTTGCAGTTAACAATTTTAGTTCCAACAAGTGTCTTTGAACCTTTTGTTCTCAGGCCAGAGACACTTCAATTACAGCAGCATTATATGACAGTTTTCCTGAGGAACCTTTGCCTCAGGAGAAACAACTGCTGTAGGAACTGAGCTGCTATGAGCTCCTCCAAAAAGCTCTCTGCAGCCAGCAAACAGAAACTGCAAAGCCTTCGCCACTGGTTTTGTTGAGGCTTCTACAGCTTTTACAGTCCTGGTCCGTCTGTACCTTCTGTAACGGGGCTGTTCCCAGGACCCCTGTGTCCTGAGCCTAGAGGGCTCTCAATCATCTCATGCCACATGGGCTCAAAAGGTTGCTCCTGCGATAAGCCTCCACTCTCAGCTCCCAGGGTCCGGGAGGGAACCCAGCCGTTATGAGCTGCAGCTTCCTCGGGTCCCACTACCTGCTTCACCAGCGGTCCCATGCTCAGCATCCTGGATCCCAGAAACCTCCATATGCTGTCCTGTTGCACTACCCGGCCGAACGTAGCCCCAGACCAACTCCATGGTTCCAGCCACACCCTGCTGCTGGGAGCTTGGGCTGCCTCTCAGCAGTTCCCAGAGCTGGGTCTGGTTGTTGTCCTTTCCTGAGGTGAGGCAAGCCAATGGGCTCTTCAAACCAGTGCCTGCCATTTGCCTCTCTCGCGTGTAGTGTCTCTGTTCCTCACTGTGGCTTTTTCACTGAAGAAAGCTTACAGAACCTCACCGCTCGTGCTGGCTCTGCTTTTGCTGGCTCTTGGTGTCTGCTGCTTGGGAAGCTATGACGCTCCATGGATCTCAGCCATGGACACCTAGTTGGTGCCACTTGCACTGGTTCTGGAGTCTGTTCTTGTTGGCGGCCTCTGGAACTTCTGAAGGTGCTCAGACTGCCAAGTTTGCAGTCTAGGGATGCTACTTTCTGCATCCCAGGTTGGAAAAATCTACTCTACTCTAAATTACTTTTTTGTTAAACCTTCACCATTATAATCCCTCTATTAAACCTCATCATGTTCCTAGATGTAAAGTCTATATCCTACTCTAATGTACCTACATTTTTATGACTTACTTTACTTACACTTCTTATTTAAACTTATATTTTTTAGGACTACTTTATAAACCTTAACATCTAGAAGAGATCTTTGAATTATTATCATTTTAGGACTACTTTATAACAGAATTAACTTACATTAGAAAGAATCTCTTCATACATCTATACTTATTTATATTTCTTACAAGCTTATATTCCTAAGGAAACTATTACCACATATCTCTTAGAAGAATTATTTACCAAGCTTATATTTAAGAAGAAACTATAGAACTATTAGACTCTAACAAGACTTAGCAAACATTTATAAGAGATTTCTTAACACCTAGAACAGATTTTTTTTAACTAAACCATTAACAAGACAAGAAGTATGCAAACCATTTCTAAAGTTCAGAGTTTATAGTAAAGTTCATAGTTTATAGTCAGCTTTGATATCATTCTGAAAGTTCTTCTGACAGTTGGACACAAGAGTGTAATTTGTCAATGGCTCTCTCAACCCTGGAGTTTAGTGAGTGCTGTGGCTATGGAGTTGTAACACTTGTTGCTAGGGGCCTGTAACACTCTCAGGACAATGCCACTCTCCAAAGTCACCTTTCCTGCTGAGCTCTCTCAACCATTCTGGAACTAGCAGAAATGTGCTCAGTGGCAGACGGTTCTTAACTTAACAGCCGTCCCTTCACCCAAATTCATCACAGCTCCCCTGAGTGCCTCAATTCAGACAAACACCATTGACTTCATTCAGTTGCCACAGAAGCTTTGCCTCAGGGTGAGGATGAAATTACCATATTGACCTGCCATAAAGCTCTTAGCAAAAACTTTTGCGCAGCTATTAGGCACTGTCTCAAATCTGCATTGATAATTATCTCCTTAGAAGCAAGCTGTTCACCTGTTCTCAGGAGGTAAAATTAAGCTTTCTAGCATTGCTTTGGAAAGAAATTTCACTTTCAGCTGAAAAACCCAGAATTTTTGGGCAGTACCACCATTTTTAGCTGAAAACTATGTTTCCCAGAAAGCCTTTCCCTATAGCGTCATGCTATTACTACATTTCCAAGCTGCTTTTTCAAAACTACATTTCCCATCATGCCTTTCAAGTATGCCATTTCCCATTTCTGTTTACAGGGTCTGCATGGTTTATGTTCATACTGAAAGCAAGCTTCTGCTTTTTTTTACCAAGGGAGGTTTTTGTTTTCCCTAAGCTGCATTAGAACAGGTGTACTTCCCTAATCAGGCCTTTCATCTGATGCTGGTTGCATCCATCTGTCCTCACACACTCAGAAGGTGGTTTATCACCAGATGAGTGAGGGAAACCGAAAGCACTTGAAACAAAGTTTATTCAGAAAGGTCTTTTCCCTGATAGAAAAGAGAGCTTTTCTCCTGGATAGTTCTCCATCCTGTCCTGGCTCAGCTCCTTCCCAGTGTCCCTGTTGTGGTAGTGCAGCTGCAGCTGGGCTTTACTGCTTCCTCTGCCTGCACTATCCCCACGTCTATGGCTAGGTTCTAACCACAGGGAACTTCTCGCTGCTGTTTTTACTAGCAGAGAGGATTTGCCATACTCCAAGAGGTTTTGTGGTTTCTAAAGCCATTACAGGTCATTCTCCCATACTGATATCTCCAGGTGAATCTAATTATGCCCTTACAGAAAGAGAAACTGAGAAAGTTCTGAAAAGCTTTTTAGTTTTGAGAAAGAGAAATTAAGTTTTTCCCTAGAAAGCTTTTAGTTTTTGAGAGAGAAAGACCACCAAGTTTTCCCAAAACTTCTGTTCTCTAAACTTTGGCTTCATGGTCAAAAGGAAACTAATTCTGATGGTACAATGTTTCCATACAGTGGCAGCACCAGTGGAGTGAAAGATTTATTTCACCCAAATTTGCCTTTGCCTCAGGGAAAATTATTTCCCCAGCTGCTTGGACTTAGCATTTTTGCCATCCCCAGGCCAAAAGCTTCCACTGGAATCTTTTTTCTGCCCATTAAGCTCTTCTCTGATAGATCCTACTTTACCCTAAGTTTTTTCTTTCTTAAACTATATTCCTAATTCAATATTTCTATATATTACCTTACTCTAAATTTCTTCCTATACTATTTTCCTATATTCTACTTTATATTTTTCCTTAATTTTTATAGATAGAAATTAAGAGGAGAGGGGAATCTAGATAGAGAAAAGTCTATGCTGCAGCCTTGTGGAACTTCACTGCCTAACCTACACAACCGAGAATCAAATACCATTGCCTTCATTTTTCAATTCCTTATCAGCATGCCTACACTCACAATGCCCCTCATTCCTTTCACCAAGTCCTAGGGTTATTTTTTTCTTTGTTTTTGTCTTTGTCCCTGTGCACTGGTGCCATCTGTGGGGGACCAGCTCCCACATTTATTTACCCCAGGAACTCTTGAGGAGTGAGGAATAAGAGACTTAGGTAGAAATAAAGAGGGGAGAGAAAAAGATAGAAATGCAGGACAGACCTGGGTGGGCCTGGATCCTTATCCACCAGCCCAGAGCTTTATTCCAAAGGGATTTTTATAACAATGCCAATGGGAGGGGCAAAGGACCTCCACTTTGCTAAATATAGCCAAGTGTAGACCCTTCCAAACATCTGGCACTCAGGCCCGTGGTCCAATCATCCTCTTATGCAGCCCTGCTGCGTGAGCCACCAGGAAAACTTGGTGAGCGCCAACAGAGTTTCTATGACCTGTGAGACTTCATAGAGACAGCTCAACCCCTCTACCCTTTCCTCTAGTTTGTTCTCATCACACGATGGGCAGGATGGGCCCTTGGTGTCCATTATCTCATTTAGCATTACTATTGCATAGATAAGATAACTAATGGAGATAACTGCCACACCAACTCCAGTGTCGTCCGTGTGACATGAACAATTATGTCAATAATAGAGATATGTGTCCCACGGAACTAAGCTCCGTGGAGGTCCCTGGCAGAGTGCCCATGTTATGCCTCCCTCTTGAAGGAGACGTGCTTCACAGACGGGCTATGGGTTCTGTATAACTGCTTTTCTGATAATGTTCTAATTATACTATGAAGCACAGCCAGAAGTAATGAATGCTTGGGTTGTGAACTATGGAGGAAAGGGGAAGCTGGACATGGACCTTATTTAAATATAGCAGAATGAGCTATTCTTTAAAGACCTCTAGCTGCTAGATAATAGAAAGTATAATAGTTCAGGCACTTCTGGGGAATGAACACTCACCCACTAGGAATCCTTTAGGAATCCCAACTAAAGTGATTTATGGCAGAAAAATGTTATCTCATAGGAGACAGATAATGGGCCCCTCTGTTGAGGAAGTTCAACATGGGAAACTTAAGGACTACAGCAGAACCCCTTCCCCTTACAGGAGTAAAAGTACAAGAGTCCATATTCCAACAGGTAAAAAGGTTTTATATTAAAACAGATATGTGATAAAAGAACTAAAGAAAGACTTAGGGAGGATCTACAGCATCCAAATTGGCTAAGTGGGTCATGAGAACCAGAAAAGTAGAAGTGCATAATAAACTAGTGAGTGGCTGAGATAAAGATGAAGGACACAGCTACAAGAAGCCTACACAAGTCTAGGGACCATACTAAGTTTAAAAAACACAGACTGCTCTTTGGGTCATAAAGTTCTTGTGGGTGAAGGGATATGTCTAGCGCCGATTAATAATTGTGTGCTTGCTGGTTTTTTTTTTTTTTTTTTTTTTTTTTTTTTGGTTTTTCGAGACAGGGTTTCTCTGTGTAGCTTTGCGCCTCTCCTGGAACTCACTTGGAAGCCCAGGCTGGCCTCGAACTCACAGAGATTCGCCTGGCTCTGCCTCCCGAGTGCTGGGATTAAAGGCGTGCGCCACCACCGCCCGGCTGCTTGCTGTTTTTTTAAAGATGATGTAATTGAATTATTGCCAAGCTCTTGTTGTTCCTTGTATGATTTGATAGTTTTCTTTTCTGTACATAAACTACTGATTTGAAGAAGTAAAATTGCAGCAGATTCAAACCACTTCTGAGTGTGTTGTCTGTCTGTCATTTGTCGAATCCTTGCCTTCCTGACTACCCAAGCTCTGGTCCCCCTACGGTCATGGTACCCCCAATGGGCCAGTCCATGGCAGATAACACAGCTAGTAAACAGACAACCCACGATTTTAAACGAAGTCTTACCGGTTCCTAAATTTATGTTTAGCCATTAGCCTGGATTGGCTTAATGTGATTGTAATATCCTACTAACTATACATTTCATTGTTACCAGATGCTAGCAAGGCCATTCTTCCTATACCTAGAGTGGTGCATATAGATTGTTAAGGCAAACTATTTATGAAAAGAGAGAAAAGAAAAACTTAATTTAAACTTTTGTAAACTCTACCAAAGCCCAAATTAGTTTTCAATTGTCTCCATATACTATAAAATTAAATACTCAAAGTGAAAAAAAATGTCTTTTGGCTTTACTATTTATTCCTACCCAAGCATTCCCAACCTCCCTAGTACCTGTTTCTGCATTGAGCACCAATTGTGACAGGTGATGTGCTAAGTAGTTGAGATGCTGGGATGCTACAGTGGCAAAGCAAATAGTCTGATTACGCCGGGCGGTGGTGGCGCACGCCTTTAATCCCAGCACTCGGGAGGCAGAGCCAGGCGGATCTCTGTGAGTTCGAGGCCAGCCTGGACTACCAAGTGAGTCCCAGGAAAGGCGCAAAGCTACACAGAGAAACCCTGTCTCGAAAAACCAAAAAAAAAAAAAAATAGTCTGATTACTATTCATTGTCATGAAATGTGATTGACAAAGCAAAAGATAAAAACTTTTTCCCAGGCATCAAGGTTTGCTTGCTTGTTAGAACAAAACATGGCTAATGAATGATTATTCTTAGAGTTCAACCTCCAAAATAAAATTTCCATTTGAACATTTTCAGTGTAAATACATCTACACACAAATACGGCGAGAAGATTCATATTTTAAAAGTATTCCTCATTACCTCATAAAGTGGATTTAATTCCCAAATAAAATTTCTTTTCAAACATCATTAACAAAAAATATACTCATGTACACTGTTAGCATATATATAAATATATATTATATTATATATAATATATATATATATATATATATACAGAATAACAATTTAATCCAACTGGAAGCCACATCAGATGTCTTTGTCTTCATCTGTGAGAGCTGACAAACCTTTCATTTTTAGTAAACAGCCTGTGATATGCATTTTAGGGGGGTAAAATCTCATTTCTCTTGTTCTGCTGTTACTATGGTTACCATCCTACAGAATCCTTGAACACACCAATAAGAAGAAAAGACTGTAAGACTACAAATATAAATTTAAATATTTAACACACCCCTTCTAAATTGTAGGGACCTTAAAAAGAAATTGCCTAGAGTATGTTCAGGAGCCTTTGGCACTCATATTCCAGGGTTGCCCTTTAGTCTGTCACTAGGGAAGGCAACAGATATTTTAAAATGAAGGAGAGACTGCAGAGTCCATTGTGACTACAAACTCCTGAGTTACAAGAGTTCCAGTATGCCATAGACTGGCACACAGAACATGGGAAGCCAGGATCCAGAAGTACTAGTTTTTGGGAAGTGGAAACAATGTAGATCCTCAAGACCCAACAGGATCACAAGTGACTTCAGTCTTCATTCATGTACTTTTTTCTTCATACATGGAAACAACTGATAATGAGACTTCCTCTTCTTTGATAATAAACATGATTAGAAATGTCA
Organism: Peromyscus eremicus; assembly: GCF_949786415.1. Lineage (NCBI taxonomy): Eukaryota > Metazoa > Chordata > Mammalia > Rodentia > Cricetidae > Peromyscus > Peromyscus eremicus. Next base: position 1,224,370 of record NC_081418.1, on the reverse strand, counting down.
CCTTTTAGGATGGAAATGAGTCCATAGTCAATACAAAGCTTAAAGTTGGGACATTAAAGTGAAACTTTATTTTAAAACTTCTGTTTTCAAATAGAAAACTATATACTTTATTCTTCCTTTGATGAATTCCATGAACACTCAAAGAACTTCCTTCCATGAGGACAATAGATCTAAGTTTTAGATAGAAACTTTTCCAGCTAAAGTTGCTCATTTGAACTCAATAAATGTGGGGCACAACAGAAAATAACTTTTTTTTCAGAAGTAATGCACATTCATTCCCCTTGATCTTATTTCTAGGGCAAGTGGACCATCCTATCTGCTTTATGATGAATAAAAGGGATGGATAAAGTGAGGGATTAGGAATCTAGTCTTTACTCTGCTATTGGTTTGGTTGAGTAAAGTCAAGAAAAGCCACTTCATCCATATTTGCCCATTTCCTTATATGCAAATGATCCACACTTCCTTGATTCATCCTGCAAGCATTCTTACTATAAAGTTGAATGATTTATGACAATGTGTTTTGAAGTGAAAAACATTTAAGCTGATACCAAGCTTATATTGTTTGAACTTTTGTTAGTATTTGTTCATTGGGCAGAAATGATTAAGGCTGTAATGAAACAGAGCTGAGATCTTATCCCAAAAGTGCCCTTAGGTCACTCCTGTACAGGCCATAAAGAACAATCTAACCCAAGTCCTCTTCAGTGCCTTCTCCCAGCCTTTGGAGAGTTGGATGATGAAGAGAAAATGATGGTATTTTTGCATTAGTTTTTGGTATACTGATATTGTTTCATTAATTACAGTGTTTTCCCTTGCTGAAGAGGCCTGGTGGGTAATAATAAGATGAATTAGCTCAATCTATAACATTAGCTTCCTTTTACTGGGAGGTTTAAATCATTACACTAATGATCTAATCCATATCTCTATGCAAGTTAACAAAATTTGTGCAGTTACAGTCACACTTAATCCCCAAATGATATAAAACTTGATAAATGGCCTTGTAAGATTCCATCATATTTCAATAAAGAAAAAGAAAATTCTGTGAAAATTAAAAAACATAAAAATTAGGACAGCGCCGGGCGGTGGTGGCGCACGCCTTTAATCCCAGCACTCGGGAGGCAGAGCCAGGTGGATCTCTGTGAGTTCGAGGCCAGCCTGGACTACCAAGTGAGTTTCAGGAAAGGCACAAAGCTACACAGAGAAACCCTGTCTCAAAAAAACCAAAAAAAAAAAAAAAAATTAGGACAGCAAATTAAACAGATTTGCAACTTTGATTTTTCTGGATTTAGTGAGTGAATTACTTTTAAACAGAGCTTGATTCACAGAAACAGCCATGAAGGTAGATGGGTCAATGTGCATGTTGACCATATGTCACCTCCTGATTATGTGGTTGTTTCAGTGCAGAATTCGGAACAAGGGTAGATTTTGAAGCCTTGGAGCTTCACAAGTATCACAAGCCTTTTATTTTGAGTGTTGTAGCTCTTTTGAGATCTAGCTTTCTCAGAAAGTTGAGAAGGACAGTAAGCTTTGGAAACTATTCCATCAGCCTGCTGATTTTATCAATATCTTGGTGGTGATCGACACAACATATCACATAACAACACTGAAAAATAGTTTGTAATTTTATCAATAATTACAGAGTATTCTTTCAAAAAGCTGAAAATATGAGCATTTCAACTTTATGGAAATTAGAGGAGAAAGAAAGAGAGAGAGAGAGAGAGAGAGAGAGAGAGAGAGAGAGAGAGAGAGAGAGAGAACCAGGAGAATCATAACTTGGCCACTGAGAGAGATTTTGGGGCCTACAAGCCATAAGATGCCCATGGATGATGCTGTGTTAGCTCTTTGTCTTCCTGTTACTCTGAGCTACTTCTAACTTCTATCTTTCTCTCACCTAGGCCACTGAAATTAATAGCTCCTTTGTTCCTCTGCCTCATATCTTTTTTACTTCTATTATTTCCTCTCCCTACAGAAGACTGAATTTTCTAAACACAAATCAGATAACTCACCATCTAAAATTCTTGCGCAAACCCTCACTTCTCTTCAGATGTGCTTTGCCCTTCCTTCATGTCTCACAGCTTCCTCCTTGAGTCAGGATACTTCCTGACTGACCTTTAGACTGTCTTATCACCCTTCAAGTGCCACTTGTTCCCGAGATGTTGTCTTAGCCTTGCCCCACCTCCTCCATGTGTCGAGGTAGCAGCTACCTTGGTGTGTGCTTCATCATTTTTTTATTGCAACACTGACTTTACTTCATCTCTACGTCTTTATCATGAATATATTCCAGCAGTTCATTATAGTGCCTGGACAAAAAAAAAAAATGCTCAATAGATACTGATTGACTAAAGGAAAAAAAAAAAACAAAGGAAGGAAGAAGCTACATGATTTGATGTATCATTTTGAATTTCAAATATTATTCCCCTTGGTTACCATAGGCATATTTTTACAGGTTCCTTATAATATAATGAGCCAAGACCATTGTTGTTTGAATGTTAGATGGTCTTTTAATTAAAAAAACAAACCCAGAGCCAGATATTAGGGTGAAAGCTGAAAGATCAGAGAAGCAGAACAGCCAGCCACTAGTTCTTACCTCTACAAAATCCTCAGCCTAAGAGAGTGAGTTCCTGTTTCCTCATGCTTTATATACCTTCATCTACCCTGCCATATTACTCCCTGGGATTAAAAGTGTCTGTGCTTCCCAAACAAAGGCATGAGATCTCAAGTGCTGGGATTAAAGGTGTGAGCCACCACTGCCTGACCTCTAGGTTTAATCTAGTGGCTGGCTCTGTCCTCTGATCCTCATGCAAGTTTATTAGGGTACACAATATATCACCACAGTCTGTATAGTACTTTAATGCTGCTTTCCTTTCAGCATTTGTTCTACTAGTAATTTAAAAACTATTAAGTAAGACAAAGCCTTCAAAACCAGTCAGCTGAACTGCTACAGTTGCTTGGGAGCAGTTAGTGTTCTGTACGATTGTTAATACAATTTATTTTTTTATTTTTTTGGGGGGGGTTGTTTACATTTTTATTTTTATTTTTTTTATTTTATTTTACAATACAATTCGGTTCTACATATCAGCCATGGATTCCCTTGTTCTCCCCCCTCCTGCTCCTTTCCCCTTCCCCCCAGCCAACCTCCCATTCCCACCTCCTCCAGGGCAAAGCCTCCCCCGAGGACTGAGATCAACCTGGTAGACTCAGTCCAGACAGGTCCAGTCCCCTCCTCCCAGGCCGAGCTAAGCAACCACCTTATGCCTGTCAGAATGGCTAAGATCAAAAACACTGAAGACACCTTATGCTGGAGAGGATGTGGAGCTAGGGGAACTCTCCTCCACTGCTGGTGGGAATACAAGTTTGTACAACCACTTTGGAAATCAATATGGCGCTTTCTTAGAAAATTGGGAATCAATCTCCCCCAAGATCCAGCTACACCACTCTTGGGCATACACCCAAGGAATGCTCAATCATACCACAAGAGCACTTGCTCAGCAATGTTCATATCAGCATTGTTTGTAATAGCCAGAACCTGGAAACAACCTAGATGCCCTTCAACTGAAGAATGGATAAATAAAATGTGGTACATATACACAATGGAATACTACTCAGCAGAGAAAAACAATGACATTATGAGGTTTGCAGACAAATGGATGGATCTAGAAAAAATCATCCTGAGTGAGGTAACCCAAACCCAGAAAGACAAACATGGTATGTACTCACTCATAGGAGGATACTAGATGTGGAACAAGGATGACTGGACTGCTACTCACATCACCAGGGAGGCTACCTGGAAAACAGGACCCCAAGAAAGACACGGGGATCGCCCAATGATGGAGAAATGGATGAGATCTACATGAACAGCTTGGACTTGAGTCAGGCTAATACAATTTAAACTGTAGTTAATATTTTAGTTTTGAAGTTAAGAGCAAGTAAAATGTTAGCAAAATTCTGTGCTCTGTCTAACTATATTCTTTGCATGTGTTTTTATAGTGAACTGTAGAATTAAGGACACACGTGTCTCCCAAGCACTGACATCTCCTTTGTGGGGAGTCTAGGAGGGCTGTGTTTCCAGATCCTGCTCTTCCCATGTGCTCATCATAAAATATCATAGATTCAAAAGTTCAATGTGAACTGGGATAGCCTGGGGTTTGATCATGTTAAAAAATAATAGAATTGTAGAAATGGTATGTTCCAATTTGAAATGGAAAGTAATAACCCTAAATAAAACCAAACATATTTTATTGAAGTTATGTTAAGATTCTCCTATTCAATTGGATCTATCAGAGGTGGTTTGATGTGGGGTGTTTTTGTGTGTGTGCATGTTTTCTTTTTCTAGATGAATAACTAGATTTCTGAGCAATAAATTTGAGCAATTGTATTCTTCTGGGAATCAAATTAACTGAAAGAAACTTCAGAACAGATTGTAGTCCATGTATTGTAAATGCATTTGGACAAAAGGGTGTAAATCAGGTTTGTAAAGATAGTTATAAGTAAATGATTTAGTGAAAAGAGACATGAATCATTTACAGATAAAATTATTGAGATTTTATGATTATTGAAAATTAATTCTGAACTGTTTATGTCCAAAGAACTATGCATGAGTCTTTTGACTACATCGTGTACTGCTTTCTACATTATACACTGATGCAAGATGCATTCAACATGTTAACACCTGAAGTGGCTAAAATTTTTGTCATCATCCTATGTTTGGGGATTAGAAACAAACTAGACTTCTCCCTATATGAGTATAATACACTGTGTGGTGCTTCACTTCTAAAGGCAAGAGCAGGAGAAGGTGATAATTCCTTGTAGTTGAAGGAAAAGTGATATGCAGGAAAATGCTGAACACAAAATCATGTCTATATATTGGCTAAGCCATCTCAACTCCTACCATGTAAACAGCTAAAAGTTCCAATTTCAGAAAACATTTATAGACAGTTCTACTTATCCAGGTGTGTGTGTGTGTGTGTGTGTGTGTGTGTGTGTGTGTGTGTATAAAAACACAGCAAAAATAGTTCTCCTTTGCTTGTGGAATTAGTTATAGATAACACACACACACACACACACACACACACACACACACACACATACACCTCACTCATGCTCTTTTTAAAGTTTCCTATAATGATGTCTACTACTTTATAGGATACAAAAAAATTCTCATTGGCTCTAGGCAAAGCTCTTGAGTATCCTGCTTCATACTTTGATCATTGCCATATGTTCAGTTTTCAGCTAAGTCCACCTAACAGTTAACATTCATGTATGCTTGTTCCTTTTTGTTAGGTTCTTGTTTTGCTTCCATCTGGTTGATAATGGACAATGACCACTCAGCACACTCACACAGTCTGTCCTGTATTTGAAGATAGTAATCAAATCAAATCTGTTGCTCCTTTTTTCTCTCCTGACCAACTAGACCCCATTCCTTTCATCTTTCATCATGAACCTACTTTCTATTCCTTTGATCTTTACATGTTCATCTCTGAACAGTTGCTGCTTTCTTCCTGTAGAATTTAAAGCACTGACCACACTTGTCAATCACAGAGAAATGTGACTAAGACAGATTCCCTGGGAAGGAGTCATTAATGTCATTTACCTACTGAAGAGCAGTGGATGTTTTTGTAAGTCATTGCCAATTATGTATTCACCTTATGTTTATAAACGGTTAAACCTTCTCAAAGTTTTCTATTTTTGCCTAAACTTTCTTCATATATTTTGCTTCAATTTTTACTGTCTGATATTAGATATTTGCATAAATGTTTTTTTGCATTTATATGCTTACCTTTAGAGCTTTTAATTACACTTTTGATAGAAAGTTTTCCCAAAAATATCAAAGTCATTTGAATTCAATCAGTGGTGTTAAATCAAGGGTAGTCCCTCCTGATTGAAAATTCTCTGCAGCTCTGGTAAGTGTATTCCTGATTCTGGGTCATGAACGTTGAATATGAATACCGCAGGCTCAGAGCTGCTTCTGATACCTACTACATCACTCTTCCTCCAGGTAACATCCTTGATTTAGCTGTCTCCGGACACTACAGCTGGCACTAAACACCTAACTGATGAAACATTTTGTATATAGCATAAGCAAAATTTCAAGAACTCATGATAAATTACTTGAGTCACTATACTTTTGTTTTATTGTCTGGCAATAGCACAAAAATAAATACAGTAGATGCAGCATGATGTAAATTCTACTTCTATTTACCATGGAGGACTTTTTTTCAACAGTGACAATTATGTCAAAATGGTGATAGCCCCCAAACTCAGTATTCCAAAAAAGAAGCTTTAGAGAAAATGTAAGCAGTGGAATTTGTATCTCCTAACTCTATGATTATATTCAGTCATGATCAGAGGAAAACATTTTATGTGGTCTGTACTTTTGAAAAAGCCAGCTTACTCAAATGACATATAGAAATGAAAAGCTTTCACATAGCTGATACTGAAAAGCAAATTGGAAGCAAATAATTATGAAGTTCAACCCTGTGTTCTCTTCAGGTATATAGAGCCTGAAGGTAATGAGAAAGTCAAGACTGAAAAGTTGGAGCTGGTAGAGATGGAGGGTGGTGAGCTGTTAATGAACTCCCAGTGATGAAGACAGAATGATGGTGTCGCTAGTACTTCATTTCATGGGAGAAATCAGAGGATGGATAGCTGAGGTGTTTTGTTTGAGAGGAAAAAAATTTAACTTGTTGGGACTATGACAATTGGTTAATTACCATATGCATAAAGTATATTTATATATCAAAATGAGATAAGCACAATGGGATAAATGAATGGTCATAGGAGAACTCACTCAACTATGAACAAATACAATCAATGGAATCAGTCACTGTTAAAATTTCCACAGCATGCGTTTGTAGTGTAAAAGCTAAGTTTTCTCAGATATATGGATAAAAGTCTTTAAAAATTACTCTGCTCCATTTCTGAGCACTATAGTTATAGACCAGAAGTTACACAGTGAAAGGACATCTTATACTCTCTCTGCTTCCAGGAGTACTAAATCTGGAATGGACTTGATTACTCACAATACACATCTCTTTGGAAATGAATGTAATTTGCTCACTGAAGTAACGCAAAGACTTGCTTTCTTCCCTCTGGTGTTTCAGCAAGTGCATTGTTCCATTACTAAACTGTTCACTCTTCAGGAGGTGTCTGAGACGCCTCTGGAAAGCCTTGTCCCAGCTCTCAGGTCCCAGAGTGTTCTCATGACATGGTTGTGTGTAATGTGTTCCTACTTGTTCCCATGCCTGTCAATTTATAGGTCTCTACATATAGACTGTGGCAAGTCCCTGAAGTTTTGCTAAACTCACTCTATGTACTCAAGGTCTGACTCTAATTGGTGCTCATTAGATACACATAATTATAATTGGGCCTCAATTCAACTCTAAAAAGCACAGGTCAAAAATCACAATCCCAGTTGTATAGTGAAGAAGATGAGGTTCTCAAAGTTTTTGTTTTTGTTTTTTGCAGAATGTGAAAGAGCTGTCATTAAAAACATTTGGTCATGGGAATCGAGGGAAATAGAACTTTAACTGGACCAACCAAACAACTTTAACTGCAGTAGACATTTTGATGTAGCTAAAAGAAAGAGGTTTTAGAATAGTTGTGGTTTCTGGGAGAAATCTCAGCAGTAGACTGAGAAAGGAAAGACATTCAGAGAAAATCTGAAATTGCAGAGAAGTCATAGAAACAACTAATTAATTGCCAAAGAAAAGACTAATTAATGACAAAGCAGTCCATAAGAAGGCACCAAAATGTGAATGATCATTAAAAGGGTATGCTAAGGAAACAATATTAATTAAACTAAAAGAAGATATCAGCTTGAGAGGGGGAGTATGGGAAGGACTTGAAGGATAGTAGCTGGGAGGGACTTCAGGAAGGAGAGCATGGGGAAAGCAATGTAATTCTGTTTCAGTTAAAAACATATTAATAAATAAGAAAACACTTTTTTTCCAGAGGAGAAACAGTATACATTCACAGCATGCTGCCAGTTTCTATGTCTGGGAAGTTTTCCCTATTAATTCCCAGCATTGCAAACAAAAAACAGAAGCAGGCTCTGACTATAGAGGAAGGAAGGAAGACAAGGAGGGGAATTTCTGCCTTAAAGTACAAAATTTAAGTAAGTTCTCTCTGTTATCCCAAACTTGAACCTAAAAAGTCTAGGAGTATAGAAATGCCATGGACATGTACAAAACAACAGGAATTAACAACAATCAGTTTTCTCTTGCCAATAGACCAGGAAAAGGACAACTTAGTAGGGCAGAATACTTTAAGTTGATAATTATTCTACTCTCAAGACAAACACTACAGATAAAATGTGGCTGCCTCCTTCTTCATACCAGCAACTGACAAGTAGGAAAATATTCCAACCCTCTCCTCTACTGATGGCATCTAGAGATCATAGAAAGAACCTAGGCTTCCATCTCTACATGTATAGATGAAGCATTCCTTCCTGACTCAGGTTCAGTCATGGAGGTCTACTATATATTCATAAAGTGATGCTGAGTAAAAATAAAAGCCAGTCCCATGAAATTGTGCTCTTATGGCTTTACTTGACTAGCATCCTTCAAATGTCAAAGCCATAGAACTAGAGAACAGATTAGTGGTTGCCAGAGGTTAAGATGGAGAATAGGGACTTCCAGCTATTGAAAGACCGTATGACATACCCTTGGAGTGATAGAAATGCTCTCCATCTTTCATGCATTGATGTCAACATCCAAAATTTAATATTGTACTATAGTAAAAATGTTAGCTTTTGGGGAGCCTGGGTATAAAGGCGTTCTTGGTTATTTCTTACAACTGCATGTGCATCTACAGTGATCTCAATATAAACTTTTTTTATTTAAAACATAAAACCAATAAGAAATAGAATGAGTTAAGACAAGAAGGGAATTACAATTTTATGTTACATTTATGATCACTTCCTTGCATCCCTGGAGTTTTAATTTCAATCCAGCTGTTAGGAAGAAGTGATAGCACAGAGGAGATCCTCATTATATGGTGAGTCCTGATGCCTCAACTGGAGGCAATAAAGTTGGAGTGTGGCAACTTCATCTACAATTTATCTTTTCCCTCCCAGTATTCACCTTGATGAAGCCCTCAGCCTAGAATAATTGTTCCTCTTAGCTGTATATCAGGAGATCTTTAACAAACACTAGTGCTGAGATTCTATCTCTAAAAAATGTGATTGGTCTGGGATATCTCCAGGGAATCAATATGTCTAAAGGTCTCCAAGTAATTGCCAAACACATCCCCTATTGAGGATTCCTGACCAGACAAAGACCTACTGTCTGTTTGACACTCATTTGTGTTTATATGTTTAAGATACAAACAGAGATTCATTTCATTGTGTTAGCAAAAAGGATGTGAAGTATGTGTTGGTGTGATAAGTACTTCAAAGACTTCCCTGAATCACATAACCTTTTCAGCTTTCAACATTCTACATTGCTCTGCCTTTTAGTGCATGCCCTTCTAAGGAGATCAAGAATGTTCTCCCTCTCCCACTGATGCTCCAGTTCCTTCTCCCTCACCTCCTCCCTTGCCTTCTCTCTCTCCCTCTCTCCTGTTCCCTCTGTCCCCTCCTCTCTCCATTTTCTTCCTCTTTTCCATTCCTTGGTTCCTCTTTTGTCTAAGTCACTGACTTCCCCTTCAAATTTCATTTAGAAGTCACCTCCTTAGAGAAATTATTTCTTATGAATGTCCAGTCCCCTACATGAATCAAAGTTATTTACAATTGTCTTATCTCTCCTCCATTACTGTCTGCCTCTCCTTCAAGTCTGACTTCTATGAAAACAGAGATCTCATCTGTTTTTGTTCACCATTTTATTCACACTCACAAGCCTAGTGCCTGATAAATTGCAGTTGATTGGTAAATAAATGATCTAAACAGCCTCTAGTATAATTGGGGAGCATTTAGAACTAGAGATGGATGCTGTTCCCTTTGGAATGCTCCCCTCTTAGATTAGGATCATTTGCACTCTAATAAAACCAATCTACAATAACTTGAGAATATATACTCAGTAAAAGGTGTCTATAGCCAATCATGTCAGTGTTTATGTGAGATGCAAGGAAATTGGAAAATGATGACTGACACAAAAACAAAGCAAGAAAAAAATTCTGTTGATTATCAACATTCTTAGTTTCAAAACAGCAATTTAAAAACACATCTCTCAGGCCCCAAATCCCAGAGGGATTAATCTTTGATGTAGGTTAACCCCGGAGATGTATCATTTTTAACAGTCTCATAGTTGCAGTTTTAATATTCAGTACTAAAAATAGCCTGGTGCCAAATTCATTTGTTGTCACTTTTTAGTGGTAATTGGCTTTTGTATATAAAGGAACTCATTAGATGCTGACGTTTATTTCTAGCAGAGCAGTGTCCAGTTCAAAGACCCAGGATCCCAAAAGGCTGCTTTTGAAGTGAAAAGCTGGAGACCCTTCCTCCAGCTCCTCTAATTTGCTTTATTATTTTTATTGTCCATCTCCTGGATTGTGCCATAAACCTTGTTCTACTATTTTGTTTTGTTTTATGACAGGGTCTCATGTATCCAAGGTTGGTTGGTCCAAAACCTATTATGTAGTCAAGGGATAACCTTAAACTCCTGCTTCCTCCTTCAAGTGCTAGATTCCAAGTGTGCACCACTATTCCAGTATATATGGTACTGGAATTTGAACACAGAGCTTTGGACATACTAAACAAGCACTCTGCCAACTGAGCCACATTCCCAGCCCAAACTCAGTTTAATAATAACAGAATGATGGCTTATAAAGGAATTGTGCTTTGGTATACTGTATTTCATCTTGATTAGAAAAAGTCAGTTGATATAATAAACACAAACAATATGAAAACAACACTGTTTCCACCTCATTGCACCCCCTGAAGTTCATGCACTTCCACAGCAACTCACATGTGAAAAATGTCAGAACTCACTCTTTAAGTAGTGAGATAGCAAAGACACTGCTCAAAGATGAGTTGTATTGGATACAAACTGGTGTATGTGAGTCTGTTTCTATGCCTAAGACATTGATTCTCAGACAAGTGCCTGGGCATCCTGTCCACTTCTTGAAACCAGAACTATATGAGCCCATAATGCTGTGATTTTGTTCCTTACGTAGAATCTCCCTGAATGCTTCAGTTACTACTGTCAGATAGCATCTCAACATACTTGTAGTAGACACGGAAAACTTTTATTTGTTGATGGGAGAAGGCAGATCAGTTGCTGACCTAAAATAAAGAAGCTTTCCATTATTCATTTCCAACACACCCACACATAGAAATACACACACAAACACACCACCCACAGGCACCACACACTCCTACACACACATACAATCATACACAAACACACAGACTCATACTAACACACATAGAAACATACACACTCCCCGTACACACCCATACAAACACACCCACCCAAGAGACACCCCCCATACACATACAAACACACACACACACACACATACATAAACACACACACATTGAACGCAATCTCAGAGACGTGTCATTAAGCATTGTGATCATTCACACCTTAGAATCAGTTAGGTTAAGTTAGAAAACCAGGTTGATTTTCTTCTCAGAGGAGTTAGACATATAGAAAAACGGGAATTCTGGATAGGGAGCCTAATGAAATACTGAGTTACTTTCAGAGTATACAGAAGTGGGGCCTACAGTGAAAGAAGCTCATAGACTCTGGAGCAGTCAGAACTGCTAATAGCTAGATAAAGGAGTGAAGTACAGGACTGGGCTATGTCAGACATGCCAGACTTGAAGCCATTTAGAACAAACATGCATGTCACCTAGAAATTGAGAGTCACCACTTAGCTATGTGGTAGTAAAATTTATACTTTCTTTTTAAAAATTATTTTATTTATGTATATAAGTGTTTGCCTGCATGTATTTCTGTGCTCCACATGTGCCCACAGAGGGTGTGGGCGTCCCTGGAACCGAAAGTACAGATGGTTTTGGGCTATCATGTAGTTCTGGGAATTAAACCTGCCTCTTCACCTCTGAGCTATCTCCCCAGCTTCAGCTACTACATGGCTTTGTACACTCCTGAAGGCAGGTGTACAGTTCTCTCTTTTTAATGTAATGAATTGGGAAACATGGCTGACCTTGGGAGAACTTGTGCAGTGGCTACAGGGCTCCGGCAGGCCCAGCATGGTAAACATAGCGCCGACAGGTTTTGCCCTTTACCCTTCTCTCCCTTGCTAAACAATTAGACTGTATTCCTAAAGCTAGCCCTCAAGGTCCATTGCTTATTTGGCCATTGACTCTTTCCTGAGGCTGAACACCAGGGTCCAACAATCAAAATTCATTATTTGGCTAACATGTCCAGTCAGGACTCACCAACTCACCCCAACACAGACTCCTCTTCTCTCTTTAAAAAACCCACTCCTGTAACAAACAACAGCACACACTGCTGCTGCTGCTGCTATTCGCTGTCTGCCTTTGCCCAATCCAGAGGCAGTCACCCTCCTTGCCCCTCCAGGGTAATAAATCTCCTTTCGTGCTGAGAAGGTGGTGACTGGTGAGTTCTGTACTGACTCTAGGGGCTGCCCTACCTTACAGTGGCCAAAGTGTAGCCAATACCTCGGTCTCTTCCACTGGAGATGAGAGGATTTTAACACTGCTTTCTATTTGCCACAGTTTCCTAAGGCTAGAGGATGGCACACTGGTTTACATGTGATCCCAGAAGAAGACTGAGTGAGGGAATCCATTTCCTGGCCTCCGCACCTGCAGAGGGCTCATAGTTAAAATGCACAGACATTCAACATATTTTTTTCCTTTCCTACCCTTTGGCAGACATGTTTTCTGCTTTACAAAGGAAAGTTCTCTTTCCCCCTTCAGACATCTTACTATGGTGGCCTGCAGGGCACAAATCAAATGACTATATGGAAGCTGGGAAAGGACCCTCAAAAGCACTGAGGCATGGCACAGCTCATGTCTTCCCTGCTCAGTCACAGTTCCTCCTCTCACAGACCATTCATGGTGCAGGGCTTTGTGGACATGCTCTGAATTCATAGTGATGGCTTTCTAATTTAATGATTTTGATTTTCACCACCCTCCTCACCTCATCAAAGAGTGTGTTGCTTCTGAGCAAGAGGTTCTTGTGAAAAACAGCAAACAAAGCTAAGTACTGAGGACAGCCACACTTTAGTTCATCCTTGCAGTATACACTTGGGAGAGCTCTGTGCCCTGCCTGTCTCTGACACACTGATGTGTATTAATACATCTATTAGGGCTAAAATGTGAGGCCAAACTGTTTCTACCAAAAAGTGAGACTGTCAAACTAACTGCTTGGCATCAGGGACTGACTTGTTAATTACGCTGTATCAAGGACGTCCTCCAATCAGCTGGATCTGAAGCCCAAGATTTTGACAAAAATTTAAGATGCTATAAAAATTTTTGAAAATTGGTACTGAAGTTAATGTTTCAACCATTTCTGAGTAGAGTTAAAGGAAAGGAAATTAGACATAAAAACATAAATAACTCTGTCTGTCTGTCTCCTCCCCCACTCTGTGTGTGCGTGCATGCGTGTGTGTGTGTGTGTGTGTGTGTGTGTGTGTGTGTGTGTGTGTGGCGGAGGGTATATGCATATTCTAAGTGTTGTATTTGTGAGTGGTATATGCATGTGTATGCATGCATGTATATGTAGAGGCCCAAAGTCAACACTAGGTTTCTTTCTACTGCTGCTCAATGCCTTTGCTTTTTGAGTTAGTCTCTCACTAATGCTGAAGCCCATTAACTCAACTAGACTTCCTGATGAATGAACTTCAGGAATCTGCCTGTTTCCAACTGGCTGATTACAGGTATGCACCATTATGCCCAGCATTTTACATATGTTCTGTATATCTCAGCTAAGGTTCTAGTGCTTCTAGGGCAAGCATTTTACTACCTGAGCCATCTCTTTAGTTCTATCAAGAGCTTTTTAAGGGACAACTTTTATCTTCTGAAGTTAATTATAGGAGTTAATCATTAAGGTCATCCTTAATCATTTATTTTAGTTAACAAAATAGTTCTAACAAAGGATAATTGAACATGCATTTTTTAAAATAAAATTTTAAGTAATTTCTATATAAATAACATAAATATATCATGTTGATATATGCGGCCACCACGTTAAACCAATAATTGTACAAGCAGATTAATATAATACATATATTTGAATTTTTCTAATTTTTATTCTTGGGAAATTCTTAGGAATTTCATAAATATATTCAATGAAATATGATCATATCTACCCTCCTATTTTCCCCCTTCAAGTCTCTCCATAGCTCTCATATGTTCCCCTGCCAACTTCATAATTTTTCATCCTCATCATTGTTCTCCTCCTTTGATGACCTACTGAGGCCAGTTCGTGCCGCCTGCATGTGCATGGGTGTGGAACCATCCACTGGAACATGAGAGACCTACCAGAGTACAACCATCAACAAAGAATGATTCTCCCTCCCCCAGCAGTTATCAGCTGCCATTGAGCTCCTCAGGAAGGGGTGGAGCCCAGAGAGCATCTCCCACATCTGTACTATAATTTGGGCTGGCTCAATCTTGTGGACGTCTTGTAACCACACCTACTATGAATTTGTGAGTGTGATAGCCATGTCATGCTCAGAAGATAGTGTTCCAAAACACTCCTCCACATTCTCCAGTTCTTATATACATTCTGCTTTCTCTTCCAAAAAGTTTCCTAAGCCTTGAAGAGGGGTGTGTGTAATAAAAATGTCCCATTTAGGGCTGAACAACAGGTCTTTTATTTTTAGCACTTTGATCAGCCATGACTAGTGCCCATTGCAAAAAGAAGCTTCTCTGGCTGAACTCGAGAGCAGCCAAGTCTGTGAGTATAAACATAAATATTTAGAAGCAATTCAACAAGATGATTTAGCAAGCTAACAATAGCATGTTCTACCATAGGGCCTATGACCTCCCCCAGACATTATTTTCAACTGCGATTACAGTGTCAGTCATGAAATTCTCTCCTGTGGAGCAGGCATCAAATTCAACCATAAACTAGTTAGTAGACCAGTGGGCATGTCTGGCCTGGCAGGTTGGTAATGTAGCGTTCTAGGTCCACTGCTGAGTAAGACCATCACCTCCTCCTTCATCGTTGGTCACAACACCTTCTAGTAACAGGAAAGCCAGCAGGAAGGAAGCTTCCCAGTTAGTTTAGATTGATTTCTCTATGTCTTGCAGCCATAGTGTGTGGTATTTTCAGCAACTGGGTCTTATCATGCAGTTATGGTGGGCAGCCAAGGGCAATTTCAGTAGCCTGTGCTATTTTTAAGATTTCTGGGACCTCCCTGACCAATAACTCAAAATGTATCATGTTTGAGTAACAGTAGGAGAAGCAGAAGGCAAACATAAATTAAGGAAGAAAGGGAATGGCGTAGAAATTCTCACTAAGAAGAACTTGGACTGGTTTTTGTTTTAATGAATAATTGTGGGGATCCAATCTCTATCTCATTAAAGTTCCACTAGGCACATTAAAGAGAGTTATTACAAGTTTTTATTTTAGAATGGTAATATATTTTCTTTGTAGCTACTTAAATTTATAATAAAATTTAGGCATTTTTTTTTGAAAACATGAAGGAGATGCACAATATTCCAAAAACTGGGGAAGGGTTGTTTGAGCATAGTGATCTTTTGCTTCATCAGCTCTCCCAGCAAAACTCTCCTTTGGATCAGAAAGCTCCCTCAGGAGGTACACCAGCTCGCTTTGCTGAGGATGACTATTAATCACATGCTTCCTGAAATATTTTCCCTGTTGTAGGAGTTCCCGGAAACAATAATGTAACCCAGGAATAGTGTTATGGGAAGAATCTTCAGGCAGGGACAGAGGCCCAAGAGAGAAGAGGGAAAGTTCCAAAGCATATGTTGAGCATGAAAGATTTGCAGAGCAGGACTGTGAGGAAGCCAGAGGAAGATGCAGGCAACTCACTGAGTCGAGTTGAATTAGGGGGCCAATTAGCTTATGATTGAAGGAAATAATCTCACTATAAATGTGCTGCATTTAATACTTCAAGATATTTCTGATGTAGCTGCTCTGCTACTTTGATAGGTGTGCATAGGATTAAAACCAATTTAGGAGAGGAGGTCGGAAAATCAACACCCTAAAGAAAGAAACCTATTCTGTATTATGTTATCTGACTATATATGACTTCAGGGCTGACCATGTGCTCTTCCCTACGGAAGGCTAGTTCTATTCTCTCAGTATTCCCATCGTTGACCACAGTTCTTTGTCTAGGGTTGAGGTCCCTTGAGCTTTCCTTCTTCAGTGTTAGCATGCAGGTGTTGTGCAGGTACTGCAGGGTGTGTGTGTGTGTGTGTGTGTGTGTGTGTGTGTGTGTATGTATATGTATATTGTGTTTGCATATATATAGTGTGTGTGTAACTATATGTATATGGTGTGTGCAATTATGTGTATATGATGTGTGTATATGTATATGGTGTGTGTATGTATATGGTATGTGTATATGTATATGGTTTGTGTGTGTATATTTTTATATGGTGTGTGTATATGTATATGGTGTGTGTGTATGAATATGGTGTGTGTGTGTGTGTGTGTGTGTGTGTGTGTGTGTGTGTATCTCAGCAACTAAAGAAAAAGAGGCCTTGAATTAGAGGGAGCAAATGGGTACATGGGAAGGTTTGGAGAGAGGACAGAAAAGGGTAGACAGGATGTAATTATAATTCCAAAATATAAAAATAAAAAAATGAAAGAATGAAAAGAAATGTATCCATTGCACTTGGGAATTGGTTTGTTTTATGTTGTATTGACTCACAGTTCCTCAGATTCCTCTCAAAATGTGTAGGTTCTACGTCTTTCCTAAAGTGCAACCTATTTGTTCTGTTTTTCATTCCCAGCAATTTGCTTTAAAAATTTTTTCATTCATTTTCCCAGTTTGGCTTCTGCAGTGCTTCTGACAACTAAGAAATTAAAACACACACACACACACACACACACACACACACACAAACAAACACACACACACACAAACCCTCACACACAGGAACACACAGACCCATGTGTGCACACACATGCATGCACTCACACAAATGCACACACATGCACACACAGGCCCTCACACAGAAGCACACACAGACCCATGAGTGCACACACATGAATTCACACACACACACACACACACACACACACACACACACACACACACACCTGGGATGTCTGCAGCAATGCTGGCATGCTAGAGCAGCAGAATGAGCTGGAGCCATATGCATCCTTGTGGGTCCAGGTGGTGCTGATGCAACAGCTCCTTCAGCTTCTGCAGCATGTTCCCTTAAAGCTGTGGTGGGTGTGTTTGCTTCAATGTGCACCACACATCTTAAATCTCAATATGCTCTTACTACTTTAGCGCCCAAACCCAACAATTTCAAATTGTCCCCAGAAATCAACTTGCTAAAATGCCTGGCTCACCATTTCTGTTTGTAAGTGTGTCACTCATGATGGAATGGAATGAAATCAAATATTACATCTAGGATGAACAAGAGAATCACCATGAACATGTATAATTATAAAAAAACTCTCCTGAATTTGATGTTTTTTGTTTGTCCACTGTTTTGTTTTGTTTTTGTAGGTTTTACTTGACTCTAGGGTAATTTGGGGTGTGAGTGACAAGAATACAAGTCAACTCACTTAGCAAACAATCTGTGTCAGCTACGTAGCAGACAGGGTGAGGGAAGAAAAATTAAGGAATGGGGCCTTGGAGACTCATGCAGAGGAACTGCCTCCAGGTCATCTTCTCTTGATCCTTCTTGTCTTCTGGGCTTTCTCATGGGGATGGTTTGCTCTCTCCACTTAATGAAGAATAACACTATTGGAAGATGCAGTCACACTTTCTCTGCTTGACAATCCTAATACAAAGCAAGCATATGTATCCCACAGAAGCCCTATACCCAACCCCTCAATCAGAGTTTTACAGCTCTTATTTTACATGAGACATAGCTCCGATACTTTTGAAAATTCATATTCCCAAATAATGCCATCAAGAATTTGTTTAGTAGCTAGCAACCCCAATACAATGGAGAAAAGATGGTTTTATAAAGCAAAGAAAAAACAGCCAAGTTAAAAATAAATGCATATAAAAGCTACATTTAGGATATGTGGTTCTATGAAAATGTCCACAAGTATCTGTGTGGCATAGTAATGGTGCTGTAAAAATATAAATGTGGGCAGGATGGCATAGCTTGTGTGGAAAATATCACAAGATTGCCATCTCTCTAAGTTTCAAATAATGGGGTCATTAGCTACTTAGATGAGCTGTGCCTTTCTATATGCATGACTAAGGGCCAATGTCAGCTTGGAAATAAATTTTTAGGAGACCATGGCAATATCAATTGGTAAATCATATATCTATGTGATATTCCTTAGGCATGTCTTTCTTTTTTTTAGACTTTAAATTTTTTATTTTGTGTATATGAATGTTTCTTTTTCTGTGAGTGTGTCTGTGTACCACATAGGTTTAGTGCCCTTGGAGTCCAGAAGAGGGGGTCTGATTCCCCTGGAGCTGTGTATTGCCATGTGAGTGCTGGAAACTGAATCTGAATCCTCTGCAAGAGCAGCCAGTGCTCTTAACCATTGAGTCATCTTCCTAGCCCTACTTAGGCATTTTTTTTTATTAAGAAATTTTTTCCATTCATTTTACACACCAATCAATCCCCTCTTCCCTCCTCCCGCCCCCTCGCCCTCCCCCTTCCAAACCACTCCTCACTCCCCTCCACAAGAAGACAAGGCCTCCCATGAGGAGGCACAATCAGTAGAAGCAAGTTCAAGTTCAAGCCCCTCCTCCTGCCTCAAGGCTGCACAAGGTATACCATCATAGGCAGTGGGCTCCAAAAAGCCTGCTCATGCACCAGGGATGGATTCTGATCCTACTGCCAGGGGGGGTCCCCAAGCAGATCAAGCTACACAACTGTCTTGCCATGCAGAGGGCAGAGCCCGTTCCCATGCAGGCTCCACAGCCATTGATCCAACTTTCATGAGTTCTCACTAGTTTGGCTTGGTCATCTCTGCAGGTTTCCGCATTATGATTTGATGCCCTTGCTCATAGAATCCCTCTTCTCTCTCCCTGACTGGATTCCTGGAGCTCTGCCTGGTACCTGGCTGTGGATCTCTGCATCTGCCTCCATCAGTCATTGGAGAAAAGCTCTGTGATGACAGTTAGGATATTCACTGATCTGATCTCTGGGGCAAGACAGTTCAATTTAGGGACCCTCTCCACTATTTCTAGTAGACCAAGTTGGGGCCATCCCTGGGGACTCCTGGGATCTTCCCTAGCACCTGGTTTCTCTCTATCTCCATGATGTCTCCCTCTGTCGTGGTATCTATTTCACTGCTTTCCCACTCCATCCCTGTTCCAGTTCAACCACCCTATTCCCTTATGTTGTCTTCCTCCATCCCCTACACTCCATTGTTCACCACTCATCCCCAGTTTACTTATGGAGATCTCATCTATTTCCCCTTCCCAGGGCAATCTATGCATCCCACTTTGGGTCTTCCTTGTTAGCTAGCTTCTCTGGAGTTGTGGGTTGTAGTCTAGTTATCCTTTGCTTTACAACTAGTATCTACTTTCTCAGAAAATTGGGAATCAATCTTCCTCAAGACACAGCTTGGGCATATACCCAAAGAATATTCAATCTTACCACAAGGACACATGCTCAACTATGTTCATAGCAGCATTATTCATAATAGCCAGAACCTGGAAACAAACTAGATGCCCCTCAACCTAAGAATGGATTAAGAAAATGTGGTACATATACACATTGGAGTACTACTCAGTAGAGAAAAACAGTGAGATCATGAAATTTGCAGGCAGATGGATAGAACTAGAAAATATCATCCTGAGTGAGGTAACCCAGACTCAGAAGGACAAACATGGTATGAAATTACTTAGGCATTCTTTAAAACTTGCTATTGACAAGCTAGGGAATGTTATTTAAACTTTTGTTGAAAATGCAATTAAGACTTTCTGGTGGACCAGACACACAGGCAAGGAAACGCTTTTGAGATCTAAGATTGTAGCACTTAGTTTGAGTTCATGAACTCAGTACTAATTCCATTAAATTATTATTAGCAGAGACAACTATTCTCCCATCAACTGTATCACATGCCCACTAAGTGGTGTAGACTGTACCTGTGATAAAAAACCCTGGTTATCTAGCCCTTGGGAGCTCACACTCCAGAGAAAAGACAGAGTAGCATATACCTACAAAATAAGATGTTCATGTGAAGGAAATAAAACTGGGTGAAAAGAGTAACAGAAAATGCTCTTTAGATGAAGGCTGAGGAAGGCTGCACTGATCAGATGATCCTGACTTAAATGAGGACTACTGTCACAGAGACCTGGGAGACAAACATGAAGGCAAAGTCACTGAGGAAGAAGCAAGAGTGGTGTGTTCACACTGAGGGTGGGGGTGAAGGTGGGGTTACTGCAGTAGGTGGTGGGGATGAGCTTGGAGCAGCAGACATGGCCTTGTGGCTCATGGCTAGGGCCTAGGCCTGCACTCTAGTTGTAGTAAGCTACCACTGGAGTAACCAGTATGGTAACCAGTTCTAAGACCTTCCTGATATCTCTGTTAGGTGTGAGCCAGGTGGATGAAGAATTACTGAGTGGGTAACTCATGACATGGCCCTGCTCATGTCAACAATACACATCCACCAGGGACTTCATCCCCACATAGAACTCATGTAAAAGCAGTACGATTCAATTAATAGCTTTTTAATCCTTGTGATACATTTTTCCAAAGGAAACAAGGAAATTTCTTTTACATTGGAAAATCTATTTGATTATTTCAAAGGGATTGCTGATTTCCTTTTGGGTACAATGGCCACCAGGGACTTTATCAACATATTTCAATTGAGTTGTCATGATTAGATGAAACATATATATGAGCAAGATGACTTAGAAGTTATGTAAATAGAGTCATTTAGTTTACTATTGGAACACAAACAGTGTTTTAATGAGAGGATTAAAGTTACTTTTGGTGAATAGTAGTTACAGGCTTTTGCTTTTCCTTTCTCATCTTTTTTTCTTACCTCAGGCAGATAAACAATTTCAAAATCTTTTCTCTGTGCAGAGGATTGTGTGGAACATTCAGAATGATCACCAAGAGCTGAGTGAGTTAACAAGAGCCAGTACTTAAGAACCAATGAGAAGTGATCTAAAACAATATATTACTAAGCATTAAACCTGGTTCAACAGACCATGTTAAAGAAAGTTCCAGTCATAGGGAGTTATTTCTGCTTCCTGAACATAGAAGCCCTTTTTTAGGACAATGAAAGGTCATAATGACTTCAGCAGTGATTGAGATAGTCCTAATAGATGCAGCTCTCATGCCCAAACACCTTAGCTGGACATCTAGTATGTCTCTCTCTCTCTCTCTCTCTCTCTCTCTCTCTCTCTCTCTCTCTCTCTCTCTCTCTCTCTCTCTCTCACACACACACACACACACACACACACACACACACACACACAAACACACACACACGTATAATGTTTCTTGTGTGTTCTTGTGTTCATACGTTTTCACGGCTGACCACTTGGCACTGATGTGCATTTACCCAAGGAAGACCATCTCTCACATTCTCAGTTTTCCTCAGTTGTCTATAGTTCTTTGTGTAGGGTTTAGGCCTCATGGGCCTGTCTGCTTTGGTAAGTCCATTGGTGTTGTTCTTGTTCAGCTCACATATAGGTAAGACCTTGTAAGTATAGCTTCTGATATTACTGGTAGACACAATGTCAAAGCAAACTCCCGAGTCCTTTGGTTTTTACAATCTTTCCACCCCCTTTTCTGCAATGTTTCCTGAGCATTAGGTCAGTGAATGATGATTCATCCTGTCTCTGAGGGAGACAGAGTACTCTGCCATAGCTGTAACATATCACATATAGGTGATTAGGACTCAAATTACCTTCTGTTTTTAGTAGCAATTAAAGAGGAGGGTTAATGGGTTGATAATATGAGTTAAATTCTGTGTGTTTCAGTGCTAGAAGTCACTATTATAATATTAAATGGACAAGTTTATAAAAACTGGAATTTGGAATATGCCTTAGACTACTTATTAACCAAAATAAAAAAAGTGTTTCAGGTGATTACAACTGAAGAGGAATTTGTATGACTGAAAAACTGTGGGGATGTATTTTATATTCCATATCTGATCATATTGTACCAGTTAAAATAATACTTGATTTTATATCTTGTAACAAAATACATTTCAATATTAATATAAAGAAAAGATCTGATGCTTCCATTTTCCAAACCCTAGGCTGAAAAACAACAAATACCTCAGATGTCCCAGCATTAGCTTTTGCAACTGTCTGGCCTGCTTTGTTCTGATCACATGGAGTTTTTGCTTCTTTTCTAGAAAACACAGCCCTTTCCAGGACTATGAGATTGGGGCTATGTAGTTCCCATTGCTGACAATACTACTTCCTTTCTTCCATCTTCTCAAAAATGTAGTAAGAACATATATTAGTCACTGGCTACAACACTCTCCTCAGCAAAACTATTTTTTTCTGAAGAAGACAGAAAAGCATGTTGAACAATTATACAATTTGATAGATTAATCAAGGAGGTGGCGAGGATGAGGCAGGGTAGAGGTGGAAAGTATTTATTCAGGGCCATTGCAGAAAAGGCCAAATCAGCATAGATGATGGACGTGGCAGAGGGGAGTCTCAAGCCAGACAGTTACAGCTGGGATAAACAACTAGAGTCAGACCTGAGACTCGAAGTGTGTGGACATGGTAAGATGAGGAAGGACATTTAGGTACTAGAGCCAAGACAAAACTGAACAAGTGATTTCCACCTGAGAATATGGTAGACTGTGGTTTTATCTTCCCAACCTACCTAGAGCTTGGTAAAGCTTTTATTGAAATGCTTACAGTAACATAGTAACAGAACAGGGTCAGACATTTTGGAAGTAAAAGATATAATAATCAGTGTGATTATAACTCAGAGATTTGACCTTAATTCTAAGTCATTTTACATCCCACAGAAAGAAAAGAAGGACGGTTTCTATAGACTTCCAGATGAGATGTTGGTTCTACGTCCCAATGACTCAAGTATAGCTAAATGGGCTTTACACTGGAGGTTGTGGCCCCTTTATAGCTATAAATAGCAAGCACACTTTCTTCCAGCAGTCATACTTCCGGTGCACCCAGGGCCCAGCACAGCCACAGCTGGAATTGGTGGACAGAATGGAAAGCTGGCTGTTTGCTTGTCCTTGTAAAACTGAGCATGACAAGGCCAATGAGGGGTGGAGCTGGGCTTGTTGTCAACACATTTAGAATTCAAGACAAGCACAAGTATAGATTTGAGCATTTGATTTGCAAAGCTCATGACTGTTCATTCATTTCCTAACCATAGTTCGTCAAATTTAACAGTTGTGTGATGCTGAATTCACAAGTGACAACCACAACATATTTTGTGTAATAAATTACTAGCTGCTTTAAGAAACAGAACTTACTTCACATCGTATTGTGGAATAGTAATAGAAGCACTAAGATCTGTCTTTCTACCTCCAAGGTTTTAAGGTTTTAGGTTGCAACAATAAACATTCTTTAATCCTCCTCCATGCAAGCAAGTCCACTTTCTGAGGCATTCATTTGCTTGCAGTAATTTATGACATACAATATCAATTTACATCTGTGCTTTCTTTCCATGGCAGGGGCATAATGCTCTTTGGCTGTTCTAGTGTAAAGTGCTTTACAACTATCTCACATCGGAAACAAAAAAAAATAAATTGCTTCTATTTTAAAATAAACAAAGCTCTGCAAGTTGGATCTAGACCTGCAGCAGGACCGAGCTATGAAGTGCTAGTTAGCATCAAAGGATGTCCACACTTGCTTCTTGAGCTAAATGTCACCAATGTACATTTTTATGGTAATTATTGCATCTCTTTTCACTTGATCCTGTTTATGCCAGAAATTAGAGGTCTTGCCTCCCCTCCATATCGCTTTCTTATCCCAAGAGACATCCAGACACATTGGCTCTGTTAACTAAGAACTTCAGAGAAGTATAGGATGCCAGTGAAGATGTAAGCAGTCATCGAAAGCTGATAACCACAACATCTGTTAGCCACTAGATAAAGTAAGTGTTGGAAAAGACCATGAAGTCTGAATTGATTATTTTTCTTAGTGGGAGGGTTAAATTTCTGCTGATTATCACAAAGAGGATTCTTATGAACTTTCTGGCTTGATGCTTTTATGCTACTGATCTTGAAATGAGAACCTTACTGTCAGTGATTCTTCAAGATGCCACTTTTTATTTGGTTCTAGACAGTAAAACCCCACAAAGGCAGCCTCTCCTACCTGTTTGCAGCCACCCTATTTTCCAGGACTTTCCAATGGTCTGTGATACACCAATATCCAGGTGTATCACAGAGGAATCTATGTGGGAAAGCATGTATGCAGTAAGTATGGACAGAGAATTATAAACTCAGGAGTACAGAAAGCAAGCATCATCTTTATGTATTTTTCTGTTAACAGTTTATATCCAACTTTGCAGTACAATGCACTTTTGGTTTTGCTATGGTTTGGGGAGCTAGAACATGATACCTGAACACCAGGCATCCGTCTTGACATTAAACCTGTGTCGTCAATATGTAGATTGTTGGCTTCAAACCATCCCAAGACCAGGAGTTCATGTAGGGAAAAGGGGCTAGCTAAAGAAACCCACCCTGACTCTGGAGCCCAGAGCTAGTCAAAGAAACACAGGCTAGATCTGGGACTCGAGCGAGGGAAAAAAACGCTTTATCCTTGAACCCAGAACCAAAGAACTTGCCCTGACACTGAAACCAGTGCCAAAGAAACATACTTTGTCCTTGGAATCAGAGCCAGTGAAAGAAATATGCCCTGGCTTTAGAATTAGAGCCAAAAGGCTAAGAAAGACCAGTGAAATGCAGTTTGGCTCTGAAATCAGGGCCATCTCTGCCCCAGACCAATGAAACTAACCAATCCCTAAGCAGGAAAACTAACCAATCCCTGGACAGAAAATCTTCTCCCTGGAGAAACTCCACCCCTAAGAAACCCTATATAAACCACCTTGCCTGTTCAGTTGTCCGGTCTTTTCTCTCATCCGGGTAGAGGCAGCCACTCTCTTTACCAAATAAACCTCTCATGAAAGAGTCTTGGGTGTGAAGATCTTCATTCACTGGTGCAGAGAAGAACCTTACTAAAATGTCCCTTAGTGGACTGAGCAGGAAAAAAAAAAAAACTTACAGAGACATCCCTTGGGGGTAAGCAAGGGGGAGCAGAAAAAGTAACTTTTTGCCTGAGCTGGAGGAGATTGCTACATTTCTGCAGGGGTTTCCCCTTTAGCAGAGTGAAGCCAAAGAAGCAAGATCTTGGGGCAGAGAGAAGAAGCGGAGCTCTGCTGGGAAGCCCCCTTAAGTGGGGGCTGAGCAAAAAAATAAATAAATAAAATAAGCCGGGCGTGGGGACGCACGCCTTTAATCCCAGCACTCGGGAGGCAGAGGCAGGAGGATCTCTGTGAGTTTGAGGCCAGCCTGGTCTCCAAAGCGAGTTCCAGGAAAGGAGCAAAGCTACACAGAGAAACCCTGTCTCGAAAAAAACAAACAAACAAAAAAATGGGTATAATAAATAAATAAATAAATAAATAAATAAATAAATAAATAAATAAATAAATAAACAAACAAATAAATAAATAAGTGGGGGCTGAGCAAAGCTCAGCTGTAGCGGCTCTCCAGGAGAGGAACAAGATTGCTATAACCTGTGGGGAGACCATCCTTCACCACACCCCAACTCCAGGTATAGCATGACTCCCCCGAGCAGTCAGGATACCTTTCCCTCCAGACCTGAGGTGTCCCATTGCAGCTCTAGCTGCCAGAGATGTCCTAGCAGCTCAAGCTGTCGCCTCACTCCCGGAACAGTCAGGACACCTTTCTCCCAGAGTGGCAACACTCGCTTACAGTTCTGGATACTAATTCCTCTGAGGTTCTTCTCCTTGATGTTGTCAGAGATGAGCTTGTAGATCCTGCTGCTCACAGGCCATGTGTGCCTGTCCTTTTTCAGCTCAGATAATCTGATTTTGCTTTTACCTAATCTGTTCCCTTGCTTTTGTCTCTGTATTTCTGTCAAATGTATACATAGAGTTCTCTCTTTTATGTTGGGGAAACCTTTTTCTCTCTCATGTTTCCTCTTAGGTATGATCACTTCCTTATTGCAACTCTCTCTGTGAGTCTTGCTTCTGGAAAGAAAAGTCAAGGAAGAAGGTTCTCTCTGTAGTCAGTTTTTCTTTCCCTGAGGAGTAAGAGAATATAGAAAATATAGGATGAAAATTATAACTGTCACAACAGATTATCCTGGTGTAGACATTTAAATGCATTTCAAAATCAGATGGCTAGGTGATTAATTTTGCACCGGAATTGTGTAAGGGGATAAAACACTCTACTAAAGGGACTGTAGACCTTATTACATTGAGTAATTTATGATTTTGACAAAATCTCCAAAGTAAAATAAACCATATTATGTTGAGCTTAATGAGTCACAGAGGACATGAGTGAAGAGGAAATCAGCTTCCTAGGATTCTTCCAAGGATCTTCTCTCCCCATACCATACTGTGTCTACACACAGCACTATATAGTTTTGTACCCGCCCTTCATCCATCAACATTAGCCAGATCTCCTGCCCACAGTGGTTTTATCAAGATTCATATATTTAAGAAGTAACAATAGCATTAACAGTACATTAGTGGCCATTCTCTTTCAAGTTATTTTCTCCCTTGAATCCACAGAAATACTATCTAACTGTTATTCTCCAGCCCTATGATCTCTTCTCTTTGAAATCTTTCTTGGTGCCTTTTCCTTTATCCTTTTCTGAATACTCATCCATGTGCAATGACAACCCGTTATTTTTTTTTCTTTTTCTCTCATAGGGTGACCTTTCCTATTATAGGAATTTAACCACCAGCAGTCTGTTATTGGCTCATTCCTGCTCAACTTTCCAAAGCTTGGACCCATATATCTAAATATGTGTAAAACACCTCTATTTCAATTCTCCATGTCCCTCATTTCCAAGTGGAAGGCTTAACTTCAGGTTCTGCCAATCTGGACTCCTCCTTATGGTTCCTTTTATTAATCACAGAGGTGTAATCTCTACCTTGATTCTTAAACAATAATCTATGCACATAAAGATAATATCTATTCTCAGTAGTTCCTTGAATTTCTCCAGATTTATTCCTAGCAAGCTTGCCATTGCTTTTGTTTAGCTATCTCTGAGACCCCAATGAGTGTTCTCTTTGCATCTGGCCCTGTCAGCATGCTACTCTTCAACTGTCTTGGACATCAGCTCCATTCTCATTGCTTGGCTTTTCCTTTGATTGTACAGTTTCAAAAAATCTTGGAAGAAAACTATCTTGATCACCAAAGTTTGTTGGCTTGTCCCCACTCCAATGATGGATGAGATAGACATCCAACTTCCTACCACATCAATTTAACAATTGAGCCATCATTGAACCTGTTCATTCTACTTGATATTCTTCCTGACATGAATTTAATTGAAGCCCTAATCTTCTCTTTCCTCGATTATTTAAACACTTTCCAAGTGTTCTTCAGTCTCTTGCTCTGTTCCTTCTTGACAGCAAGAATGATTGTTCAAAACAAAGTATTGATCATCCTTCTGCTTAAAATCTATCAGTGGATATCTGCAATCTTGATGTCTTATAAGAACAAATAGAAATCCACAAACTATTTAAAGGATGAGGCTCTTGGCTTTAATTCAAGAAGTAGTAACTCAAGAGGGCTAGACATTAGTAGAAAGAGATCTTTGGGTAACTGAGATGCAGGCTCCCTCACATGGCCTCCCTATACCCACATTTCTACCTTCAGGAAAGCTGGAGCTCAGCAGTACTAAAAGCCACAGGACTCCTATGTTTCAGACACAGAAATGTGCCTTTCTGTGTCCCCAGGGCCTTTATAGTGCCCAGTGTTCAATGGCATCAACTGGCCAACCACAGGATGACAGCAAGTTCTATCAAAGAGGCAGAGGTAGTTTTGAGGTTGTTAAGGACCCTGGAGCCATAGTTAAAAGAATCCTTTTGTGGTTGTTCACACTATAATTCAGTGTATTTCTTTTCTTAGTCCCCTGTTCAGTGCTATTTCTGTAAAGTACTATATGAAATAATTCCTTGCCCTACATGGTATTTACACCTTTAGAGTATTTATAGATGGCTTTCACAGTTTCATTTAGTCATCACCTAAGTAAGCACTATGCACTCAGATTCTACACTACTACTTCAGAAATCTCTCTCCACAAGGGGAGTTTTCCTCAGTTGTTTCCATTTTTTATAAGGCTCTCAAATTGTAATTCTTCTGCTTGGAATAATAAATTGTAAGACCATTGAAGATAATAATTCTGGCTGAAAATCATGTTGGCTTCCTGTTACTTCTACTATGTTTGACATTGACATGACCATAAAATATGGGGAGGGAAAGAAAGAGAAGATTTATCAGAAAGAAATAAAGACTGTGATAAATAATCTCACTTGTCAACTTGATACAATCTAGAACTACCTGAGAGACAGGTTTCTGGATATGCCTGTGGAAGATTATCTCCATCCAATTAACTGAAGTGGAAAGATCCATGCACTGTAGGTGGCACCATTTCCGGGCCTGCAGTTCTAGATGGCATTAGAGGGAGAAATGAGCTGAGCATAGACATTCATTAGACATTCATGGCTCTCTTCTTCCTGGCTATGATGGAATGTAATTGATTGCTCCCAACTCCTGCCATCTTGACTTTCCCACAGTGACAGGCTGTACCCTTCAAAGAGGAGTCATAATAAACCCTTTCTTACTCAAGTTAATTATGCTAGAATAGATTATCACAGCAACAGAAAAAAATAACTAAATATACAGTAATTTATGACTACTTTCCTGTCTTTTATTTTCCTTGTCCTATTAACCCCTATAATATGATCCTTACTGTTACATAGATGTTTTAACTATCATAAGTTTATTTTGGATACATTAAGAAAATCAACTTAGGAGGACTTGAAATCCTTGGCATTATTTTACATCATTTCAAGGGACTGATCACATACATTATATAACTTGATGAGAATTTGCCAAAATCCCAAATGATACTTCCATCAGGCTGTAAAAATTGTTGTTCTGGATCTCTAGTACATGAAGTTATATTTTGGCTGCAATCCAATGAAGAGTCTCACAGTACAATTTGCAGGGCATTCAGAATTGTACCCTTCATTTGATTCTATGCATGCCTATGTAGGAACTGAAAAAAATGTTCATCAAGTGTCTGAATGACTTAAGTAACTAAATAAAAAACCTGGAATACAGTCCAGTAATTTTTTTAATAGTCTGTATATATTCATCCTCCTCTACCAGCAGCCTCTAACTCTATCATCCAGTTCTTTTCAGGTATATATGAAAAAACATTTTGCCAGCAAAAGATTAAGTTTTGAGCCTAGAAGATTAAATTCCACAGAACTCCTAAATTTCAGACATAGAACATTGTGTCTGATTGTTTATGTGTTACAAAGAAAATCTCCATGCCAATGGGAGATCAGCATTAAGATCAATCTAGTCTTGGGGGTTGGGGCATAGTCACTAAAGTACTAAGCCAAATCCTGTGGTAGTTTGAATGTAGTTGGCCCCTATAAACTCATAGGGAGTGGCACTATCAGGAGCTGTGGCTTTGTTGGAGTAGGTATGACCTTGTTGGAGGAAGTGTGTCACTGTGGAGGTGGGCTTTGAGGTCTCATATATGCTCAAGCCATGCCTAGTGTCTTAGTTCACTTCCTGTTGCCTGTGGATCAAGATATAGAATTCTCAGCTTCTTCTCCAGCACCATGTCTCCTGCATGCCACCATGCTTCCCACCATGATGATAATGGACTGAACCTCTGAACTGTAAGCCACCCCAATCAAATGTTTTCCTTTATAAGAGTTGCCATGATCCTGATGTCTCTTCACAGCAATAGAAACCCTAACTAAGACATATCTCCAGTTCATAAGATGTCAGGCATTGTGGTGAACACTGTCGTTGAGGAGATGGAGAAGGAAATTTTTTGGGCTTATTGACTAGTTAGTTTAACCAAATTTTTGAGCTCTGAGTTCACTGAGAAACCCTGTCTCAAAGAATAAAATGAAGAGCAATAGAGAAAGACAAGTGATGTCAACTTCTGGTCTTCTAGTATACCACAAACACACACACACACACACACACACACACACACACACACACACAGGTTGGGGGATCATAACTAGTCTTGAGAGCTGAAGACATGGGAGAAATGAAGACATCCAAAGAAACGAAAAAGAAAGAATCTTCAAAGAGAATAGTGAAAAGAAGAAAATAGAGATAACAATGACAATTTTAAACCTAATGGAAGCTGTGGAAAGGCAGAATAGAGAGTAGCTACATCCTGAGAAAGAGAGAAAATGTGACATCAACTCATACCTCAGCCACTTGTGCAGCCACGTAAGTACATGTTATCACAGCAAGGGCTGCTCTGCCACAAACTGAAGTAGAATGCTACTTCTTCCTGTAGCTCAGGCCCTCAGCATCTACATCTATAGCCACAGGTTTTTTTTTTTCCATAATTACCTGGGGAACCCAAATGCATACCATGAGAAAAAAAAACATGTTTTTCTCTGTTGAGTTAAACGTCAAAGTAAACACTACATATTACAAATTTCTAAATTTAAAATATTGAATAAGAACTTTGACAAAGAAATCAAATTAAATCAACCCTTAGGACTTATAGATTATATACCTATAGTCTAATACATCTCTCAACACCCATCAGAGGAGCTTCTATTTGTAGTAGATGGCAATTAACACAGAAACCAACCAGTGGTCAAGGTGCAGAAAATAAGAGACTGGAATGCTTAGCCCTAAGTGGGCCATATCGTACTCCTTCCTTCCAAGGTTCAAGGATCACTGAGGAGGAGGAGGGATCAGAAAGAGTGTGAGAGTCAAAGGCAGTAGATGACTACAAGGAAACAGTGTCTTGTGGTCAAAGCATGGGAGCTGTATTATGAACTCACAACAGTTGTGACAGCATGCCCAAGAACTGTATAATCTCAAGACAGACAAAATCCCAGCATGAAGAGGGGAGATAGGCAGACTTACCCATAGCCAGACAGGAGCTATTGGCAATTGATGACTGCTGGGAGGAGAGTTGGTTTTCTTTAAGAGTGTAGTCCCTGGCAGGCTGACTATACTCCAGTAGAAGGCCACACATCAGAATGTCGCAGCAGCACAAGTTGGATTTTATGGGATTAAAAAGAAAAGACACAAAGTCAGGTGGATAAGGAAAGAGAGGGTGGTTCTAGGAGAAGTTGAGGGAGGGGTAAATGTATAATCAAAACACACTGTACAAAATTTCAAAGGACTAATACAAATGAAAAAACTAGAGAATCAAAAGTGAAATGTATTACCATTTGATAAAACATCTGTAACCCAAATATGTAAAAACATACCATGATAAATGAAGACCCCATGGGAACAGGAAGAAGCAGAGTGCTAGAAAGGTCCCCAGAAATCCACAAGGATACCTCCACAATAGATGACTGACAATGGTCGAGAGAGTGTCTGAGCTGACCTACTCTGGTGATCTGATGGCAGAACACCCTAACTGTCATGATAGAACTCTCATCCAGTGACTGGTGGAAGCAGATGCAGAGATCATCTACCAAGCCCCAGGTGGAGCTCCAGGAGTCCAATCGGCGAGAGAGAGGAGGAATTATATGAGCAAGAGATATTGAGACCATGATTGGAAAAAGCACAGGGACAAAAAGCCAAACTAGTGGAGACACATGAACTATGAACCAATAGCTGAGGAGCTCCCATGGAACTGGATCAGGCCCTCTGGATAAGTGAGACAGTCGATTACCTTGAATTATTTAGGAGGCCCCCAGGCAGTAGGACTAGGACCCGTTCTTAGTGCATTGGCTGGCTTTTTGGAACCTAGGCTATGCTCAGGCACTTTGCTCAGCCTTGGTGTAGGGAGGAGGGGACTGGACCTGCCTCAACTGAATCTACCAGGCCAAGCTGAATCCCCAGGGGAAATCTTGCCTTGGAGGAGGTGGGAATGGGGGGAGAATTAGGGGGAAGGCTGGAGGGTGGGAGGAGGGAGGACAGGGGGATCTGTGGCTGATATGTAAAATTAAATTAATTATAAAAGTTTAAAAAAGAAAAGAAAAACGTTTTGGGCTCATTCCTATATTCTTCAAATGTTTAATCCAACCCACGTCCTTAGAGTATTATACCTCCACTTTAATACATATTGTTTAATCTCCAGAGACATTTAAAAGTTTTTTTAATTACAGTTTTTCCAGACCATTACATCAAGCTGTTATATAAAATAAGAATAAATGATTGACTCTTCCTCAGTATTAATTGAAGTTATAGTTCTGTTGGGAAGCTATTGACCCAATCTTCTGTCACTGGATCTCACTCAGGCACCAGCAGGTGTAGCCTTTGACACCTGATTCCCCAAACTTCAGCCTCAGATTTTCTGTTTTAATTTAATACTTTTACAGTGATGATAAGATGTCCCTGCCTTTGCTCACTGGCTGCAGCTGTAGGTTGTCTAGCTTAGAACACTTTTAAATTAAGCTTATATTTCTTATGTACACAAAAACTCTTCCACAAATTCCTTTCTAGACACCACATTTGTTATAGAACATGAACAAAAAAGTCAAAGCATGTCAACAACAGGCACAGAATCACTGAATTCAACCTCCTCCTATAGTTTCCCTATAGTCCTTGCATACCAGAGGCAGTGACTATTCAATCTCCTTATTCCACCTTAACCTCCTTTAAAGTAGCATATAAGGCTTCTGTCACTCCCAATGTGAAGATTAAAAGAAGTTCTAACCAGTAAACCCTTGCAGTTTCTTTAATGAGCCTGGCTGATCTTTAACACAAGATATAGGCAATCAATCTGTTCAAGGGAGTGCAATGCCTGCAAATGGTTAGCGCTTGTCACAGGAAGCATTTCAATACACAGCCTCCATCTGGTCATTCTGCTTGCTAATCTAAAAAGAGACATGGGGATGTGGGGGAGAGTGACATTTCCAGTTAACAGTAATTATTTCTAAAAGCTCTCAGCTTCTTTTCACATTTCCTGCTCCTTCTGTCACTTCTATTTCCCGCATAGGGCTTTCAGAAATTGAGGTTTTTAGGCTATTTATAAATAAGATAGTCTTCTGCCAAGCCTTGCTTTAGACCTATCTTTCTCCTGTTTGTATGTCAGTTCCTCCTACCCAATTGTTTGGAATTCTGCCTTAGTTGTTTAATATTCCTAGTACTTTGCCCTTCTCTGGAACACATGTGTTGGAACAGAGCAAGCCTGAATATGACCCATCACCCAAATCTTGACTATTTTATCTGCTCTGATGATTGCCAAAGGGTAGTGCGTGAAAACTCATAATGTACCTGTCAGCTTTGCCCAATTTACACAAAAGCTTTTGATTCCCTACTGTGTTGCTCAGATGGTCCTGTGTATCATGTATAGATGTCTTCATCAGTGACATTGCTTTGCCAGCTTAATTCACAGGTAGCGCTCTTCCCATGGTAGCCTCCATTCAAATGGATAAAAGAAGTTGAAGAAAGCCGGGCGGTGGTGGCGCACGCCTTTAATCCCAGCACTCGGGAGGCAGAGCCAGGCGAATCTCTGTGAGTTCGAGGCCAGCCTGGGCTACCAAGTGAGTTCCAGGAAAAGGCGCAAAGCTACACAGAGAAACCCTGTCTCGAAAAAACAAAAACAAAAACAAAAACAAAAAAAAAAAAAGAAGTTGAAGAAACTCATCTAGCACAACTTGAACATAGTCCTGCTTATAGATAAATAATTACCCTTCATTAAGTCTCTCCTTGGATAGATAAATATTTTCTGAAGCCAAAAGAAGTTTGGGGGTATTGTATGACTGCCTCAACAGACCAGTCCAAAGAATAGCCCGGAAAGAGTTCCTGCTGAGACTTGCTAGGAAAAATGAAACTCTAAACTTTGGGTTTCAGTTCAGTAGAAATTAGTGATAAATTCTGCCACAAAGATAGTACCTACCACACTACGATGTTGATTAAGTCTTGAAGTATCTAAGACCTGAGTCACCACTATTTAATCAACCTAAATTTTTAAATAAAAATTGCCCTTTCTACTCTATATCAACTTTTCGGATCTGAACAGTGGGACAGCTAAAGAGGAGCTTTAGAGAAATGTGTACTTAGCACATAGCACGGAAGGTCTAACTGTGAAGGTCTCACTATGCTAGAAATACACTGACACTTAGGGGTGAGTGTTGTTCAAATTTGCAGAGCTAAGCTTATAAAAGCCAGAGCCCAGTTTAGAAGAATCTGCCTCTCGTATGTCGTTAGTGGCTATGAATGTTTTCCCTGAATGCATATATCACATGTTGAGGAAAGCATCAATGCATTTTAAAATACCACCAGGAATGCATCTCAAAGTTCACTGCTGTCACAGCTCATTATCCATTCCATATGGTGGTCAGCCAGTATATAGGCAAATGTGTTTGCCATTGTTTTCTTTTAAAAAATAATTTTTTCATGCAACATATTTTGATAATATACTTTCTTTTCCACCCACCGAACTACATGTTATTTTCCATAATCAAAAGGAAAAAAACAATAATCTAAAAACAAAAACAAACAAAAGAATAAGACAAAAATCAAAACAAAAAGCACACACACACACAAATGGAGTCCATTTTATATGGACCAACTAATTCTGGGCAAGGGGCCTGCCATGGAATCTGGTTGATATACTAAGAGACACTTCATTAGGGAAAACAAAACAAAACAAAACAAAACAAAACAAAAACAACTGTCCCCTTCCCAGTAGCTATCAATTGCCAATAGCTTCTTGGTCAGAGGTGGGCCTTTGTGTCCATTTCTCCTTCTTACTGCTAGGATTTTGTCTGATTTGAGCCTAGGCAGGTCTTGTGAGTTACTGCCACAGTCTTTATGAGTTCATATATGTATCAGTCTTGTATCATAAAAGGATTGGGAAGTAGCTTTGAGCTTACAAGGACATGGTTGCAAAGCTTGATTCTTTTCTTTATTATTTTTGTACTCATCAGTAAGTTTCTAATGATGAATGGAACTCTTAACTGAGATAAAGTTTACATATCAATAATGAACAGCCAGAGTGGGTCAGATAAGCAGAACAATAGTCATCAAAGATGTCCATAGACTGAATTTTAGAACTGTGAATACATTAACTTATATGGTAAAAGTAACTTTGTGGATGTAATTGAATGAAGAAAGAAGAGATAGATGGTCATCCTAGATAATCCAGTTGTCTCAGTCTAACCATGCGAACACAACCAGAGAGCTCTTCCTGTCTGAGTTCATCAGAGAGATGACCATAGTCACTGGCTTTTAAGATGATGGGAATGGGCCAGAAGCCAAGAAATTCACATGGCTTCTGCAAGCTGGAAAAATTGAAGAAACAAGTTCTTCCCCAGAGCATCCAAAAAGCAGTACAGCACTTTCTACACACTGACTTAGCTTAGTGGGGCATGCATCAAATGTCTCACCTACATAAATATAAGATAATGAGTTTGTGAGGTGTTCAACAACGGAATTTTTACTCAAACATTATGGCAATAGTAGGACACTGAGAGAGTGGGTATTCCAAGTGAATCCAAACTCAGAGTCAATTCAACCACTTAAATCAGAGATCACACTCTTGGTACCAACTGCTCACATGCAAGGCTCTTTTCTACAAAGGTGAGGAGGTGATGATTGTTTTCCCTATGTAAAGAAACAGCAGGTAAATCAAGCATGCTTAATGGAGGGAAGGATTGCCTCTGGTATGGGGCAAACAATTTTCAATGTTAACTTAGAATAAGGAGGAGTTCTCTAGGGAACAACAAATTGGATGAGGGTCTTAAGGGTGGAGATCAGAGGACCCTGGACTAGCAGCTGCAGATCAAGGAAGAAAATAACATTTTCAGGTCTGATTGGGCAGAAAATGAAAGCAGTAGTTCTCAAACTCTGGTCTATAATAAAGTCTTCACCAAATCTGCTTCCTCAGAAGCAAAGAACAAGGAAAGAATCCTTCAATAAAGCTGTCATTTCACTTAAGCTGCTTTCTTTTCTCCTGAACTATGTTTTTTTCTACTTTCTGGTCTTAAGATTCCATCTAATTAATAAAATCACTGAGTGCTATTGGCTATTGTGTTTGAAAGGGTCTTACCTGGCAAAATACAAAGTTGGCAACCTGACCAGGGAAGTTTTTGCACGGCTGTGGTAGAACATGTGTGGGGAGATTCTTGGTTCATAAGTATAGAAGTATGCAAGGAGAGTTTCAACACTATGAAAGGATCATGAGATCAGGCAGGAGCACTGGGGAGTGAGTCATATAATAGGGATTGCTGGCCTAGGACCTTAAGCCTTAATGTCTCCACATTAGACAGACAATGAGTGCATTTGAAAATTCATCCATTTGGCATTCACTGCTGACTCCTCAGCATTGTGCAATATATGGGTAAATTGTGTGATGTGATAAGAAATCATAATACACACTACTTGGCTGGGGCCAGTGACTGAAAGTGATAAAAGTTATATTTTTTCCTTTGTTTTTGAGTCATTGTTATTATTGATCATTTTAAGTTAGCGTACAATGTAATGTTCATCATGGAACTTTCAAACGTGTGTGTCTTGATACTCCTCTAATTGACTGCCCCACTGCCCTCTCCTGTGTCCCATGCTCTCTCTTCTCCCTTCAGTAATGGTCCTCTTCTGCTTTCAGGTCACATGTATTGAAAAGATTCTTAAGTTTAAAAGTGTATAGGACCAGCATGATAAGATTGTCATAAATTACAATACAGGAGCATACTCTGTGCACAAATTCTCAGTAAAACAAAAACTGAATGAATGAACTTAAATATGACTCCTGTAATGGAGCAATCCACATAAGGCATAGATGGTATTTAAACCACAGGAATTAACATGGTCCTCTGGGGAGAAAGCCTAGTGAGCAGGAGGAGTGAACCTAGGGCCAAACCTAAAGGAACATAAACATTATAGGTGATGAAGAAAAGAGGAGCTGCCTAGAGGAATTCGGTGAGAGAAAGCAACAGACACCCAGGGATAAGAGGAGACCCAGAAGACAGAAGGTGTCTCACTGAGGGCTGATATTGCTACAAAGAAACACCATGACCAAAAAAAGCAAGTTGAGGAGGCAAGGGTTTATTTGGCTTACACTTCAGCATTGCTGTTCATCACTAAAGGAATTCAGGACAGGAACTCAGCAGGGCAGGATCCTGGAGGCAGGAGCTGATGCAGAGGCCATGGAGAGGAGCTGCTAACTGGCGTGCTTCCCATGGCTTGCTCAGCCCACCTTCTTATAGAACCCAGGACCACTAGCCCAGGGATGGCCTCACCCATCATGGGCTAAGCCCTCCCCCATTGATCACTAATTGGGAAAATGCCTTACAGCTGATCTCATTGAGGCATTTCCTCAGCTAAAGCTCCTTCCTGATGACTGTACCTCGTGTCAAGTTGACACACAAAACCAGAGTATACTGCGAGAGCCAGGAGAAGGCAGAATCTGAAACAAGAAGTGGTTATCTCAGTGCAGCTGCTCGGAGACTGAGCTAGTTCTTGACCCACAAGGTTTCTTCCTTATAAACAGAAGTACCAGGATGGAGCAATGACATCCTTCAAGGCAGGAGGCGCTTAGATATCTGAGGCTTTGGTTCATTGTTTTCATTTGTTTCCCTAAAGCAATACAACTAGTGAAAAATGTAGCACTCCACTGTTTTCATGATCTTAAAGAGTCAGCAAGGAGTAGCCATAATGATCAGAAGCAGGTATGAGAACTGCTATTAAAGCAAAGCCCCAGATCTCAGGCTGAGTCTATTCTTCTCAAGCTAATCCTGTTCAGAGCGTGCTCCACTACGGCTCCACCTTCTCCAGTGTACAAGCTCGGTTGAGACCGCATGGTTCTCACTCAGAAATTAGTCTTTCATCCTCTCAGGGGATGAC
Organism: Peromyscus eremicus; assembly: GCF_949786415.1. Taxonomy (NCBI): domain Eukaryota; kingdom Metazoa; phylum Chordata; class Mammalia; order Rodentia; family Cricetidae; genus Peromyscus; species Peromyscus eremicus. Next base: position 1,186,379 of record NC_081418.1, on the reverse strand, counting down.
GTTGGGTTATAAAAAAAAATGATTCTGCTGCCTTTTGTATCTTTTTTTCCCAGTGGAGGGGCCTATAAATATTAGTTGGTGTCCAAAGTTTATAATTCATTCAATCCACCATATTTTAATTCTCTAGCTGAGGTAGGTACCATCCAGAACAACTAGAAATCAGTAGAATAGAATTCACAAGCTTGGGGTGGGGTGTCATAAAGTGTCTGCAATAACTAGAATTACAATTTCTTTTAGTGATAATTCCAATAAATTTTAAGGTCCTATGTTTATAAGACTTGAAGTAACTCAAATAGTTAACTCACATTGGTAGTCTTGGAGGGATATCTGTGTGGCAGCAAGTCAATCTTGGGATGTAAGCTATGTACCATGCAGCACAAAACACTTTTTGGTAAGTGGTGACTTGACAAACCACAAGATCATCATTGGCCTCCACAAAGACAGGAATTCAGAGCATCACAGGATCAGATGCATTTTGATGGGGCATCTGTTGTCTTCTCCCTCAGAAATGTAACATCTTTTCCCATTAACCTGAAGCTCTGAATCATTTCCTTCTGCTCTTTCTAAGACAAGCAGGACTTTTTAGCTAAGATGTGATGGGTGAGCATCAGTGATGAGGTCTCTTGACAAAGACAGAAATAGTCTATCATAGGCCAGCTCCCCCACCTCTCAGTCTCATATGCTGGATTCTCAATGTGCCTGTAACCATTATTTCAGAAGAAAAGAAACTCATTCTTTACATGGAAAGTGGGAAGTGACTAGAGCCAAAGTGGAGTGTATAGTGGTGGGCCTCTGAAATCACAGATTCTCTCCCTACTCCTTATAGGAAGTAAGATGATTGAAAACAAAGCAAAACAGATTCTCAAACCCAAGAAAAATCCTTCTAGAAAAGGTATCTGACTTCATAAAGGACAGCAACACTTGTGCCAAATTTAGGATTTTTGAGTCAGATGCATCAGATAAAACCTAACAGTTTTTCCATTGAGATTTAAACCAAAATAGAAATCCCCTCATTGCATCTTGAATTCAAACCTTTATGTCTTTTTTGCTCCTACACATGCCGTAAATTATTTCTACCTTTTAAGATAATCCAATTTTTTCTTTAGTTTGATTAGAGTCAACTGAATAGTGTGAAAACTGTCTCCTCTTTCATCATTCCTGTATCCACATCCTTATCCACAATCACTGCCCGCTCAGCCTTTCCTCTCCTTGGCTCTAGCTGCCCACACAATAGAAAAGACTGAATACCAAAAGAGTCTCCACAAACAGCAAGCACCTAATGTGGCCTCCTGCATTTTGCCTCTGTTTGGTTTGTTTTAGACTTGCTTACGCTTCCCTACCATTCCCACCCTCCAAAATCTCCTCATATTCTTACTCTTGCCCACTGGCCTCCAGAAATTATACAAACCTTGTTAGTAATCAATTCCGTTCCTCCATACCTTTGCCTGCTAATTCCATAAACAATATGAAAGAGGGTCTTAATCTTCCAGTGCCTTCAGCAAGGTGAATTTGTGCTGGTTGGACACTGAGTATCATACAACCCACCTCTCCTCCCACTGCTGTGAGCAGCCCTTTCAGATGCTCATGTGCTAGGGACAGGGGCTTAGTGTACCCATTTAATCCTTCCAATCAGCAGCTCCTGCTCCTCATCCTTTGATTGGAGTTTACTGCTTCTACAAACCTATTTGAACTGTTAAAAAGTAAGGAAATGGTCCTTTCACAGATTTGCCTCCTGCCTTCACCCAAGCTGCTTCCCAGACAGACAAGAAAACTTGGTCCACAGCAATGCTTCTCTCTGCTACGGATGGACAGGCATCTTTCTGTTCTTTCCCAGTTCATGTGAAAATCTTTAGACACACATATTTAAAGGATTGTGGTACCCAGGGGTCCACAGTAAGCTACAAACCTTAGGATAGTTGAAAACTAAAACAATCAGAGGAAAAATTTGCCCTGATATCAGCAAGCTAAGTCTTTATTTTAAAGGCTGGTTCCAAGCTACTGGTCCATGTGATGTGGCAATACAAATCCTTTAGCTGCCTTTCTGGCAAGAATGTATTTAATGGGTCTTTAGTGGATATACACTGTTTAGAACCTGACTTTGAAAGAAATAATGGACCGTGGGATCTGATTTAACACCTCATTTGTAGTTTGTATTTAATTGTCTGTTACAATAGAAACACACAGATCCATAACAAAATATTTAATTTAGCACCTTTGGATCAGTAAGCTAACTTATCTTGGAAAGTCCTTTGATATGTAGGTAAGATGATTGCCAACTGCTTAGAAATACATGCTGTTTAGTGAAGGTTCATAAGACACCAGCACTGTAGGAAGAAAAAGACAAAAACATGTTCAAAAGAAAGGCAAGTAGTTAAATGCATAAGTAATATGAGGATTGTTCTCTTAACTGTGGATCCATCATTATAATGTGACTATGTAGATTTCTTTGATTATAGCACAAATTCTCACTATGCTGTTATCCCCAGTAATGCTTTGAATGTGTAAGACACTGAAGTAATCATGCGGAGATCATCACTTACAGCAAGCATTGGAATCTTCCAGAGATGAGCTGTAAGAGCCTGTGCTTCAGAATTGGAAAACAGAGTTCAGATGCTGACATCATGGCCTGTCCATGACCATTCTTAGACAATGGTATGACCTTGCTCCTTATTCTGAGCCTCAGTTTCTTTTTTCTAAAATTTGTATCCATCTCTCCAAGCTGTTAAAGGGGCTTAGTGTGAAAAATGTCAGGTTTTCTGGCACATAAGATTGACAAACTTCCAATTTTTATGTATGGAATGCTTTGTGTATAATCCACATTAGTTAATCTCCTTGCTTCCTGGTGGAATTGATCTTTTCATCTGACAGTCTAGAGGTTACATTGGTTACTTCAAAACACTCCAAGAATATAGCACAATTACTTCACAATTGTGTATCCAGTGTTTGGAATTAGGCTTGGGAACATAGGAACCACAAAGAATATAAATTCTCAACTGTTCTATGCTTCTGGGGTGATCCTTATGGATGCCCCTTAAATCTAAAAGCAGTTTTCACAATGTGCATTCTGTATAAGTAAGTCATGATATCTAATGATGGTGATATGGGGGGGGGGCTGTGTTTCTACTCACCATCCCCAAGTTTATTATCAGACAACAAGCAGATCAACTGGTTGACCATTTCTCATAGCACAGAACATGAGGAAAAGGAAGCCAATGAAATAGAAATTTATCCATTTTAAGTTCCAGTAGCCTGAAGAGCCAGCCCTTTTCAGCCTTTATGTATATTGAATGTATCTAATGAAAAGAAGTATAACCATCATCTACGGTCTCGAAATTTTAGACAAAAAGATGTTTTCTTTGTTTTTACAGTAAATAGTAGATAAAGCTCAATTGTTTCAAGTCTGGAGAAATGACACAACACGACTTTTCAGATGTATGAGATGCAACTAAGCAAATGTAAAAATGTACACAATTCACAAAAGTTTAAAGCTTAAGAGATTAGTACAATTTAAAGTGTCACTTTGGTCTCAATTGGTATTTTCATTCTACATTTAAATGTAATAAAAGCAAAAAGTCCTTAGCCAATTTATTTATTTTGTATGAATTTTACATATTGTATGAAATTCTTAAATAATAAATAAAAACTGTATTTAAAAACTGTGTATTAGGGGTCATGGGAACCCACAAGGGACATTGCTGTCAACATTTTATATATATAGTTGTGGGATAATGTAAGGAAGTGATGAAATTAGAAAATAAGAAATACAGCCCCTTTAGTAATCTTCTGAATTTGTCTATTGCAAATGTAATTTTCACTTGATTTCTGGGTTGATTGGTTAATTCTGGGGTGACTATATATATATATGGGACCTTGGTTGTTTATATTTCAACTTCTTATTTTGGGCTGACACTGAATGAGGAGGGCACTAGAAAGTCATTAATAAGTGATCTGAGCCTCCTGAAACTTACAGGGGACGGCCAGAAGTGTTAACCAATAGATACAACAAATACTCTAGATGTTCTATCAAGTCCTTTGGGATCTGCCAAGGAGTGGTATTGCTGGCTCATATGGTATACTTATTTTTATAGCTTTTGAGAATTCTCCTTTGCAATCCCACCAACAGTGGATGAGAGTGCCCTTTTCCCCATACCATTCCTTGCATTTGGTATTGGTTGGTTTGTTGATATTTGATGTTTTGAATGGATGAGATAAAATCTCAAAGTTGTTTTAATTTACATTTCCCCATTTCCAGAGATAATGAACATTTTAAAAGATATTTCTTCACCACTTTTTTCTTCTTTAGTGAATATTCCCGTTGCCACAGCCATGAGTGTATCTAAACTCCACTATTGCTCCCCCTGTTATCATAGTCTGTACCCTCCAACCATTAGCTAAAATTATTCTTCTCTCAAGTTATGTCTTTCTGGTATTTTTGACACAGTGAGGAGAAAATCAATACATTTACAGGGAGAAATCAGTTTTTCTCAAAGTCCAACAACAAAAATCTTAATCTCATCTCCCAAATCCTCACAGAGATATTCAAGACAATGTTTGACCAAACATCTTGACACCATTGCCCAGCTAAGTTGACCCACAAAATTAACCATCACAGCAATTACTTTTGCCCTAGTAGGAAGAACAAAATGTGTGACAAGGCAATCAAGTGATTAGAGGGAATAAGAGTTCATTGTTGAAAAGCATGCACTTACATCATGGGTCATGTGAAGGACCACAGAATAAGTGGAAGGAAAATGATGGAAGAAGATCTGGGGACATTAGCATACAGAAGTGAAGAGCTGTGATTGCATGGCAAAGGGGTTTGGATTTTCATCCTAAGACCACTGTGAGTCATTGAGGATTTTAGTAAAAAGTATCCTGGTCATCTGTGTGTGTGTGTGTTAGGAAGGTCACATTGACCTCCACTCTCACAAAACAACATAAAATTGCCACCTATGTTGAAACCTGTGAACATGACTTAAGTTCCTTACAGAAAGGGGAGAACAGGGGAACACAGCATCACTTTTATGACTTTTTCATAAGGAAGAAATTATTATAGATTTTCCTTTAAAACTACTTGTATAAGAAGTTAGAGTTGAAAAAAAAAGAAGTTAGAGTTGGCCTTGATACTTCTTTTTTCAATTAAACATTTCATAATGAAGAACAAAATCTCCTCCAAAAAAGTTCTTACCTTCAAAATAGTATGAACCCCCGCCCCCCAGAAATTCTCAGAGCTCTCCTTGATTGCTCACTCACTGGGTTATATTTAGCCTTGCTATAGACCTTGACTTTTTCAATAGACTGCAGGACATGATGCACTAATCAAAGCATTTCTTAATAAACTTGAATGAGGTGAGTGAATCCAACCCTGACCTTGTGCACACAGACACACACACTCACATTTGTCCACATACTTAATTCTTGTTTGGAGGCATTCTGAGAAATAACTGTTGAGTTAGAATCCAGGGAAAAACCATGTTTTGTAATTATGCAAACAAAATTAGCTTCAGAAAGGCTTTATTTTCTTTAAGCTGAGGGAAAGCATAGATTTGCATTTCTTCCTTTCTTGAGAGGCTTTTCTTTCTGTTTGAATAATATTGGCATCATTCCAATTGCTGTCAATCTTATGTTGAATAGCATTCTTGCTTTTCTTTCTCAGCTATGATTTGGTTTACCAGTGAGCTCTGTATGCAGAGGCTAACCCTATAGGGATACAATCCTCTTCTTAGAAGCATGAACACTTCCTTCTTTTATGCCCACAACCAAGTTCCCTCACATCATGTAGGCTTGCTTTGCTTAAATAAGATTCAGTAATGCTGTCAAAATATTTTTAATGCAGAATCCACCATAGTATTTTTATAGAATTAATAATAATACTAGTTATGGCACTGATGACAGAATAGGGGACCAGGTATGCCCTCCATACCTTGGCAACATAATTACTCAAAAAGATTATCTCAAATCAGGAAATTCTATTCTTAGAAGTAAATTCTCCCAGGGAAGAGAGTGAAAATAAGACGACAATTTACTTTGAAGTACATCCATCTCCACAAAGAGATTCCTGCTGGCTATGGCCAGCTGGCCCTTGGCAGCCCTCACAATGTGCTCTGCTGGTTAGCCACCTTCTCCTCCATGGAACTTCCAAGTTCTGTGTTACTGCCACTGCCTCAGCAGCTTCTGTTCAGGGACTGCCATGACTGACACTAAAGAGCTGGACATCTTGGCAAGTCATTCATTCTCCCAAGCCTCCATTTCCTAGAACAGGGCCATTAGTTATCAAAACCACAGAACTTAATTCCACAGAGGCATCAAAGATTCCTCAGATAGCACTCAAGTGAAGAAAGTGTGGACCCAGCAGTGCGTGTGTGGAAGACAGAAAAGCTGTAGAGTTCAGTGAGAACTGTGGACAGCTCCTAGTAGCCAGGAGGTGTCCCAGAGGTGGAGGTTTGCCTTTTCAGTTACTCCAGTAGACATTTCCTTTTGATTGTTTAGGGCTCCCTGTATTTCCACAGAATCCGAAGCATCACCATGCATGAAGTTGAAGTGTTTAGGTCTCCTGATACAACTGAGATACCACTGGGGCTCTGTGAGTTGATGTAGGTATTTCCCAGAGGTCAAGTAGAGGTGGGAAGGCACATCTTCCTTCCTCTCAGAACAACTTTAGCTCTTGAATATTTCTATGAAGCCTATACACCACCTATAATTAATCCCTTTTATGAAGTTTGCATATAAGTATTGAAGCATTTTACCAGCATTGGGTTTTTAATCTAGTTACAATGTCATGAATCTAATGAAAAAATTGTTGTCTCCTAATTTTCATCTTTTTTAGTCTCTTTTTAACTCATGATTTTTATTATCTAGAAATATAAAGTAGAAGTAAAGCTCCTGTTTAAGCTCCTTGTCTTGCTTTTTCATGTAACTTCTGTGAGCACTTCTCTTTGCTCTACCTTTCCCTCTGTAAATTGGGGTAAGAATGGTGCATAGTTTATAGTGTTACTTTGAAGATTTGGTAGGTTAATACTCATGATGTGCTTTGGCTGCTGCTTCATTGAATATTAATCTGTGTATGATTTTGATTATTTAGATGTATCATTTCTTTATTGTAAGATTCTTTCCCATTCCCCCAGCTCAGTATACAGTGTTTTTTATCATGTTGTTTTGATACTGAATTTAAAATAAGAACTAGATTGTGTTTTATAGATTTTTTTTAATATCCTTCACCAAGAGGAACATTTCATGTTCTCAGAGTTCACACCCCTTGAATTGAAGCCTTTGGGATAGAAGACAGCCACAGAAAATCTACTAAAGATACAAAGACATGTTCTCTCTTGCTATTTTGCTGTTTTAAAGTTATAAAATATTGAATGTCTTCAACCTAAGTAAATTTACATCATTTTGTTAGCTCACATGGAAAGAGATGACTTGGAATCATATACCACCTCCTAATCTTTGAGCAACTTTCAGAAAAGAAAGGTTGGGTATATAATGGGTCCTTTGAGGTCAAGCCTCAAGATCCCCTGCAGGGCCCAGAAAAGATGCTACAGCAAATGAGGGAAACCTAAGAATCTGAGGGTGAATGAATCAATTCACATACATCTTCTTCTTAGCATGTCTCTTTGTTGTTCTGCCTGTTCATCTAATTTTCTTGTCCTAATTCTAAATCCTTCCTGGCTTCTTCTCCTCTAACCTAAATAGTCTTCTTTTTTAAGAGACTTGAAGCAATAGAAAAAAATTACCTCTCATTGGTCAAAAGCACATTCCTAGGGTAAACAATAAGGGCAGAGCCATTTACCATGGCAACACAAGTTCCCAGGTCTCAGGACCAGAGGGAGGGGGACACAGTGCTCAGTGCAACAAACTCTAAGACATGGCTCTTTATCAGCAGACTTGGCAAGCAAAGAACTGGCATGATTTTTTGGGGTGCTTTATGTGGATAACCTTGGTTGGACACCTGCAACTCTTACCTTGTGCATAATTGTAAAGTTTTAAACTTATAATCTATATACAAAGGCTGGTTTGAACTTACTCTGAGGTAAAAATGAGCTAAATGTGTGCAATTAGTCTGAGTAAAAGGAACAAAGCAGGCTTTTAAGGATCTGCAAGTCCTCATGGGACAATCAATCTAGCTATGAAGCATATCCTAGTATATTTTCTACATGTCAGTTTTATACAGCTAAAGCTGTATGAGAAGCCATCTTTCTGACAATCCACAGATATGTGTGCCCAATAGATAGAATATATACATGAGATAAAGACACCAGCAGTGGGGAAACACCCACAGCTGTTTTTAGGGAAGAAATGAAATGGCATATGAGAGAAATTACAGACAGGAGCAACTGGTCATTAACAATAACTCCACTGTCTTGCCAGGGACTCCCCATCAGAGAGTCTGGTGGGTCGACCTGCTGAACACTAGTTGTCACCTACTGTAAACCCACAGCCTCTTGCTAACAGCAGCTCTCAATAGGTATAAAACTGCCTTTGAGACAAGTGTACTTAGGAAAACAAATCTGAATAGAAGTAATAAGCTTACTTAGCCTTAATTTTCCTTTTCAGTCAAACTTTCCCTTGGCTGAGCCTTACTGATTCACATCACACTCCTTGGCAGCCTCGAGGAAGCTTACAAATTAAAGGCCCAGATCATTGAAATCATTGCACATTCTACAAGCAAGCAAGTCCATCTGTGCTATGCTAGTGTCTGCTGTCACTGATACTGCATACTGAGGAGGAAACACCAGAACTTAGGTCACCAGGCCCATAGGACCCTCCTCCCCAGAAACACCAGGGTGCTGGTGCTGGCTGTGTGAGTGTGAGTTTCTGTAGAGTAGGGCTGACTTACTCTCCCTCCCTGGGTTCTATCCCAAAGTCCATCACAGATAACACTGAAATTGCTCATGATGTGACATTCTCTGGCTGATAACAATTAATCAGCGATAAATAAATTTTGAGCCCTTACATGCTATTCTATACTGCCAATAGATGTTACAATGAATTGTCTTTGTCATTTTCACCTTAACAAATAGTTTAATACTTTTAGAGCTGGGGCTGATTTCATTTTGTTTTGCTAGGGGTTTTTTGTTTTTGCTTTGTTTTTTGTTTTTTGGGGGGAAAGAGGGGACTTTTTATGTTTGCTTTAATCAAATTTGATTCATTCTAACTGAATTTCTTGATAGGAATCTGATTGGAAGACACCTGGGGCATGTTTCAGCCCTCTGAACATAGCATTCTATATACAAGACTGAATCAATATAAATGAAGTCAGCTAGTGCTAGAGAATGAATGCATGTCTGCCCTAAAATTCATATCTTGAAGCACTAAACCCCAATGTATGGTTGTCAGAGTTCTTAAGAGAGAAAGCCAACAGGCTAGACAGACAGTCAGCCCACAGACAACAGATAGAAGGAAGGAAGGGAGGGAGGGAGGGGAGGTGGGAGGGAGGGAGGAAGGGAGGGAGGAAGGAAGGAATGAAGAAAATCTCATTCTGCATCCAGAGCCATCGGAACTAGGGAAGCAGTGGTTTTACTTTAACCAATGCAAGGGGAAAAGCCCAAAAATGCAAGGATGTGACTATCACAGACCAAATACAGGTGTCTAAGAGCAGGACAATAAGGGTGTTCAGGCTCCTGCAGAGAGACAGGCAAACAGGGAATGGATTCACTTTTCATTTGCTTCTTCATTCTACCTAGACTTGTGGCTGGCTCTTTGATGCACAGTCACACTGAGGATAGATTTTCCCTCTTGTTATCTCACCTGAAAATCTCCTCTGGAGATACTCTAACAGCTACACCCAGAAACAATGAATTACTAACTGTGTGGACTCATTAATTCAGTCAAGTTGGGACCTAAAGTGAGTCCCAAGAAGTGATTAGGTTGCAAGAATGGAGCCTTTTGAACTGGGTTCATAACCTTACTCGAGACTCCAGAAAGTCTCCTTGGACCTTATCACCAAAGGACATACAGAAGACTATTACATAATAACCAGGATGCAGGGGCTTATCATACACCAAATCTGCAAGTCCACAGTTTTCTGCCATAGCAGCCTGAATAGACAAAGGTGGCTGAGTAAATTAAAATGCCAAAATTTTTATTCAGTGAAGAAATTCATATTTGGGTGTTAAGAAAATGTGATTGCCTTAACTGGTCTTCTAGCCACAGAAAATGTCCAATCAAAATGATAATAACTACCATTTGCTTACCGTGTGTCAGGCATAAACACTTTATACACAATACCTTATTTGATACTTTAAGAACATTATTACATGACTACTCTTATTTTATAGCAGAGAATACTGAATGGTAGAGATTACCTGGTAGAATTGGGATTTATAAGCACATTAAAATCTTTCCCACACCACCATGTTATGGGTTCCTGGTGTTCAGAGGTCTGAGTTAGGGCCACAGCTTTGCTTATCATGCTCCAAATTCCATGATTCTAGATGGAGGGGCACCACTTTTGGAAAATTCTTCTGTGGATTATAATACATGCCACCACAGTAAATGAAAGAGCCAGTAAATAGGATGCAACTTGATTTCATTCCGTTTAACAAATATTTACTGAGGCCCTGCGATGAGTAAGAGCAAAAGCTGGTTGTTGCTGTGGATACAAGAATATGTGAATAATATAATAAATTGGCCTGGACACCTCATAGAATTGGAACTAAATAAAAGTTGAGGTTTTGTATGAGAAGAAAACAAAACAGGCAATTTTGGATATAGAATGCTAAGCTCTCTGCATCATTTGGCTTAAGTTCATAATAACTGAGCCACCAGAGAGTAATGTGGACCTCATCAGCTTCAAAAAGCAATGGGAAGAGCTAAGGATGGAAATGAATATTGATCCCAAAGCTACAGTCCATTGTTGATATGTCTGGTTCTGAAACTTAAAAGTAGCACTCCAAGACACTGGTCATGACTCTGGGTACAAAGAAGTGTTCCAGGGTTTCCTGGGGTAGAGGAGGTTAGGAAAGAAAACAGCACTTCCTTTCAGTGGCGTGGCTGTATGAGTATGACTGTCCATATGGACCGCTTCCATCAGCAGTGACTTCCCACTATGTGATGACAAAATATAAACTGAACAGTGCCAGTGATGAAATCTTGTGAACCTGGAACACTAAATGACCACATGTGGTTTGCACTGATATGAAAAGTTATATATAAAAGGCTCAATTTGTTATTAATAGAAAATATTGCTAATGAGCTAAAATTATAATTGAATAGTAGTCTTGAGAAAAGTACAAGTAAGTCTTGGAAGTCATTTAAACATTCAAACATATGAGATGGTAGATACATTGAAACACATTAAGTTCTGTGGAGATATTTTAGTCAGTGTGTAATGGATACTTTGAAAGAAACTGAAGCCCTCCAGAAAATCATCATTTTGAGTCCACTTTGTATTAATAAATATCTGTGGTTTAAATAATACAATTAAGAGATTAATGCATAAGATAAAATGTCATTTATTTGATCACTATCTAAAGCATATGTGTTTAAGAATCAGGACCAAATTTGACTATTAATTAAAGTATTGTGTTAAGACCAAATGAGAAGGAGGAATTTTCAGAAAGCAGAAGTGGAAAAATAAAAGGTATCGGAATGTTATGTCTTAGAAAAACACTAATTTGAAATACAAAATTCCTTACTGCTTGGCTCTTTAGTGAAAAAAAGTTCTTCCTTTCAAAAACGTGTGCACTTCATCCCATTAGATACAGTTACTCTCAGTTCTTGGCTTCCTATTGGCAAAACTACCCCCTCTATTTCCATGGCTATCGACATGTGCTTCTATATAGAAATGCAACCTGTACAGGTATGGAAGACCATTTCAAAACTCTTCCTTGTTCGTATCCATTAAAGTTTTAGTCCACAGCCACTCTAGGCACCCACCGTGAGACTACCATGATTGAGTGATGACTGCTCGTGACTATATGTGACAGAGCCAACAATCATGGTATGCTATTAATATTAAGACCCAATGAGATCCACTTGCCAGAGGGGATAATGTGTTTCCCACAGAGGAGCCAAACAGAAACTGGACGATCAGCTCTAAGTACTCCTGTGACTCCAACAGTACCTTCTTTCCTCGCTTCTCACTCTCCACATCTGAAAGAGAAAATACTCTGACTTCTCATGACAAGCTACTTGTGTTTAAAAATTGAGCTGTGAATAATAAATATTTGCACAGGAGATTTAGAGATTTATTCTTAATATTAAGAAAGAAAAACAGGAAAATGATGAATTTTTAGGTAAGAACCTAAGAACCATGCTTCTGAGACTGGTAGCTGTGGAGACATTTGTCACATGGGCTTGGAGTCTCATGAGTCACCTGAGTTCATAGGGAGTTCCAATGATGATCTGAAGCAGTTGTGTTGCCTATTTAATGAAGATTAATTGCATTTTTAAAAAGATTCAATGTCTGAGTAAATACTACACAAAGCTAATCCAGTCTTATCTGTGGTATTTCTCTGGCTATCCAAGTCCCAGAGGAACATATTATTTTTCTCTCAGAGTTAAGTTCCCATTCCATATCTGCTTTGCATAGGGATTTATAAGGAGAAATGTTACAGCCATTCAAAAGAACTAAAAAATTCTCACTCACCTTCGGTTAGGGTTTCTATTCTTTAAGAAATGAACATAGCTAATTCTTAGATCCTCTCTGTACCACAGTGATTACTGTAACTCTCTTCAAACTTGATTTCAATTGCATAGCTTCTTCAGTACAGCTATAATTTTTAGGCAAAACAGTCAGCTTTATATCAAACTAAGTTTGGGGTTGATGTTATCTCTCTACTCACTTGACTTTCGTGAAAGCAAGTTTCCAAAGCAATTTCTATCAGCTGAGAGAGCATCTATACTTTAAATGATTCTGTTTCCTTTATCAATAAGTTCAGTGATTAATTCCCACTAATTATGTCTAAAAGGACACATATGCCAAGGATGGCATTTAGTCATATAGGCCATTCTCAGCAGACGCTTCTGGCTTGTGGGAGGACCTGCTTCATCCTCATCCTGCTGTCCCCACCCCACCCTCTCTCCAATATTTTATTACACAGCCTGACTGGCCTGAGATGCATTATGTGGCAAAGGATAGCTTTGAACTCACAAAACTGCCTGCCCCTGCCTTCCAAGTTCTAGGGGTTAAAGGCATGCATCATTATAACCCACAACTTTTTTGTTGAGGAATCTCTCTTTAGGAGGTCCAGGCAGCATTCATTCACCTGATTATACCTACACAGTATGAGGAGATGTAGATATTTTTATAGTCTTCTCTTTTAATATACTTGCATCCCCAAAGCAGGTGTGTTGGCCCATTGAGACATCAAATGAACACCTGGATGAGTTCTGGGGCCAAAATCAACACATGATAAGGACAAAGGTGTTCTGCTGCTCACAAAGCTCATTAATCCATTTCTCTTTTGTGGATGTATTTCCCTTTAAGATGGTATGAGAAAGCTGTTTTCATTTAATTATATACTTTAAATGGGGGAATTTATAGTGTGCTGATTATATATCAATAAAATAGATGTAGGAAAAAAGAAGGCAAGATAGGGAAGGCAGTGGAGGTGATGATATGGAACATCTCTCTAGATTTGTTTGTGGTGTTTCCAAAAACATCTAAGCCTTGAATCTGCTCTTTCTGGTCCTGCCTCATTCTGTAAAGGAGATACTTTCAGGACTAACAAGCACTGTTGAACACAGGGTCTCATCAACACCAATGTCCTATAGACCTTCCCTCATCTTCTACAACTATGATTCTTTCTCTTTTATCACTCACAGCTTTAGCCCCTAGTTAAGTTACAAAGCACAAACTCCAGCTCCTCTCAAAGAAGCTGTGCTTGACCATTTAGGCTTATACGTGTCACAGTTGGGCCTGAGAGTACACATCTAATTCTTCTCTTAGAATAACCCTTCTTTTCTACTATGTCTTGTTATGGAACTTTAAGGAACCCTGGAGACCAAACATTTACAACGTGACTCAATATATAGCACTTGAGAATCACATGGGGGAATTTTCAAGTTCTTCAAATTCAGGCTCCATGTGGAGAAACTAACTTGATAATCATGGGAGTAGAATTCCCAGAGTAACTCTGATGTGAGCCCTGACTAAGCATCTTTTAACTTAACATGTGACAGTCTTCCTCTTCTGCTAAAGGGCTTGTGTTTTGTTCATTTTCTTTACCAAACTATGAGCTGTTTAAAGGCAGAGACCATGCTCTTATCTTCATTGAATCCTAGTAACTGTGATCTATGGAAGCTTCTCAATGTTTACAGAGGAAAAGGAGAATTCCTTCCACTGATGAAGCCAGCTGTTGATCAGTAACCAGGCACATATCATGGTGGACACTAATGGCTCAGATCATCCCATTGTCAGTCCACTATTCTCTTTACTATTCTGAACAGCTGATAGCCTTATCCTGCAGCCTTGAGGTATCTGTTCAGCTTCTCTCTCTGCTCACAGGAAGATTCATACTACCCATTTGTTGGCTCTCCAATTCTCTACTTGCATCTACTCCTATCACTCATGGCATGATGAAGATGTTTATCTCCCCCAAATTCATTGCTAGTATTTCTCTCAGAAATCAATGAAATCAGTATTTGTTCCCTCAAAGTACCATAAAATAATAACAATGGTTTGAATAACTTTCTCAAATTTCAGTCAAATTTCCAATCACATGTAGAAGAGTATGACGTTAATCGTTAAAATTTGGAGAAGAATCCTTTTGTTTTTAAATTCTAGAATACCTGGGAACAACTTTTTTGCTGTTGTGGTTTTGAATTATGTGAATAGGAAAAGCTTTGCATGGACCAAATGTTTGACCATGTTGGACATGCATGGCAGTAACACCCTAGAAGAGATGTATTCAGACAAAGACAAAATAACCTCTTTCCAAGAATTTCTAGGTGTGGAATCAGGATTCGTTAGAGGACTCAAAAACCTCTAATGGCACGTTTTTATTGTTTTTCCAGCTCATCACATATGTTGTGGCTGACAGATGGATGGCTGTTGGTAATATGGTGACTGAGGTGCTGAGAATGCTTAAGTTCCAATATCTGGCCACAGTGTCACTTGTGTTCCTCTCTGGTGTGACACCCCTGACACAGCTCTATAATGAATGAATGGCACCTAATCTGTGTGTCAAAGATAGAAATGATTGCACATGGCTTTACACTTTACCATCTAATGGTCTTTCATAGCAATAAGTACAAATAGAATCTTCATAATAATGGCTAGCATTTTTGGAGGACTTACGTGTGCCAAGCACACTGCTTGGTGGTAGATATTATTTAATTTTGACAGCAAGCCATATAAGGTAAATGCTGAAGGTCACCCTGTGAACACAGAACAAAACCAGAACTTACTAAAGCTGAGTAGTTTGTAACAAACCACACAGCCTCTAAGGAATGGAAATAAAATTCCTATTCATCTCTTTTTGTCACTGCAGACTATGTTCTCAACCACTGTGCCAGACGGACACTTCTCCCCTGCATCCAATAGTCCTGATTATCTTCAAGACAAGCCCATTGGAAGCATAAATATTTGATATAACAGAAATATGATTCACTGTGTTTTGGAACACCAGTCATATGAAAATGCTAATTTCTCCCAAATACAGTTGCTCTTACATATTTTAAAGTGCTGTCTTGAGTTAAATTAGACAGTTTCTGTGTTGGAAAAGCTGTAATTCTACCAGGCATTGGGAAATTCTGTTGTGGATGAAATGAAATTTTTTATTAGAGTAAAGAGGCAATCAATACTGATTGATTTATAGAAGGCTTCTCATTTCCACCCTTTGCCTGATCTGTTCAGGCCTGCCACATTCTCAGAAGTCACCAGCATATTATACCCTTGGCAATGGCCCCATATTTTGGCTAAATGTGGTTTGTGTATATGTTTCACAATATACAGCCTTCCATTGGATGATGTGTATATGTGAGTGCTGAATTCAAAAGAATGACTTCCTACATTAGAATTTAAGCTCAACTCAGGGACTGAAGAGATGGGGCTGTGGTTAAGAGTACTGGCTGCTCTTCCAGAAGTCCTGGATTTGATTCCTAGCATCCAAATGGTAGCTAATAACCATTTGTAACACCATTTCTAAGGGGATCTGGACACCCTCTTTCTGGTCTTCATGGGTACTGCATGCATGTGGTGCACGTGCAAGCAAAACACCCATATACATAAAATAAAAATACATTAATCTAACAAAAACAAAAATATTCAACTGTGTATGTGTTCAGTGACATCTCTGTCTAATCAATGAAATGTACTTTCAAACATATCTCGGAATTGATGGGGTAAAATGCATTGGTATTATGTTACCACCAGGCTCTGTATGTCTGAAGCAAATTTGTTTCTGGTATCTATCCCTGCTTCTCTTAGATCATGTGTCTAACAGCCATTTCTGTGATTATCAGTTTCCTCTTACTAGCATGTTTTAAACAGTTCTATGCTGGTTCTGAATGTCCTCACTTGCACAGAGACACACCACCTCCAATAATGATACTTTTCAATTTACTAATCACTCTGGAATGCTGTTCTCATCTTGAGAAGACTCGGACGTTTCCACATTATGTTGACATCCTGCCCCTAGTCGTCACCAGGTGAAAAGAACCCCTTTAGGGAACTCAATAAGTATGAGTGGAAGAAATATCTGAATTAAATGTTAATTTGATTGTATTTAGATACTCCACTTAAATTCCTCTCATTTCAACGTTAAAAAGCTCTTATAGACCTTTTCGTCAACTTTACCCTAAATAGTTTATGATGTCAGTAATTCATACTTCTCAAAACCTATTTTTACATGGTGTTCCAAAGTGTCTACTTGTAGACTCCATAATGAAAGTGACATCAAGATTAAAAATATTTTATTTTATCTAGTCAAGAGACTAAAAATAATGTCTCGATTAAACCAAACTGTCTCCACTGTGTTGTTCTGCTTTCTACGGCCCCACATTGAAATACCAAAATGTTGTTGGTTGTTGTTTTTTACTCTTTTGGGGGGACTGCCACCCAGCTCCCAAATAAATCACACTCAGAGGCTTATTCTTAACCATAAATGCCTAGCCTTAGCATGGCTTGTTTCTTGCTAGATTTTTTTAACTTAAAATTATCCCATCTACCTTTTGTCTCTGGACTTTTTCCTTTTCTCTTACTTCTGTATGTCTTAGTTTCACTCTTACTCTGTGGCTGGCTGGGTAGCTGGGTGACTGGGTGGCTGGGTGGCTGGGTGGCTGGGTGGCTGGGTGACTGGGTGGCTGGGTGGCTGGGTGGCTGGGTGGCTGGGTGGCTGGGTGGCTGGCCCCTAGTATCCTCTTCCTTCTCTCCTTCCTTCTTTTTTTCCTCTCATATTTCTCCTTCTATTTATTCTCTCTGCCTGCCAGCCCTGCCTTTCCTTTCTCCTGCCTTGCTATTGGCCATTCAGCTCTTTGTTGGACCATCAGGTGGTTTAGACAGGCAAAGTAACAGCCTCAGAGAGTTAAACAAATGCAGGATAAACAAATGCAACAAATCTTTGCATCATTAAACAAATGTTCCACAGTGTAAACAAATGTAACACATCTTAAAATAATATTCTGCAACACCTCTGTATCTTCAATCTACCTTCAGTGGCAGAGGATGAGATGAGGAATGCATTCACTGTCTCCACCCATGGCTCACTCTTTTATCTGGAAGACCTGCAGCCTTCAGCTCCTCCCCTCTCCTCACTGTGTAGCAATGAGCTTCGGGAAAGTGGTTCCCAAGCTTTTCATGAGCACATCAATAAAATAAAGGAATCTACATACTCAAAAACACTGATAGGTGTCTCAGCCTATAAAAAAAATCCACTTTGAATGGAAAAAAGAACCCCTTCCCCCATTCTGTTCATCAACACTGTACACAGATGAAATACTCACATAGCGGTCTCTTTGCCCTCCCATCTCAGCACCCTGTAGGGGGTTGCAGACCACTCATTTTTAGAGTCTCTCCCACTTACAAGCATCCTCTATACCCTGAGATAAAACCATTCTGATCCCTTTGGTGTACAGATAGTTTTCTAGCCAGTAGTTTGTCTTAATGTGAAGTTTCCAAGTAAATAATTCTGTTCCCTTCAAAATATGTGCCGTTTCAATTTGGAAAGAACAAAATGTCCACATTAAAAAGTGTGTTAGTATTGTTAAATATTCTTTCTCTTACATTTTAATTTGCTTATTGTTATTTAAAATATTAAATTTTTTGGCTTTTCAAGACAGGGTTTCTTTGTGTATTACTGGCTGTTCTGGAATTTGCTCTGTAGATGAGGCTGACCTCGAACTCAGAGATCCACCTGCTTCTGCCTCCCTAAATGGGGTTAAAGGCATGTGCCACCACTGCCTGGCTAAAATATTATTTTTTAACTTTTATTTTTAATTTATGTGTATGGGTATTTTGCTTCTATGTATGTCTGTGCACCACTTGTGTGCCAATATCTCAAGAGGCCAGAAGAGGGTGCTGGATCCCATAGAACTGGAGTTACAGATGGTTGCGAGTCATTGTGTGGTGCTAGGAATTGAACTTAGATCCTCTGGAAGAGTTGGCTGTTCTGGAACTAGCACTGTAGACCAGGCTGGCTTCAAACTCCCAGAGATCAACCTGCCTCTGTCTCCTGAGTGCTGGGATCAAAGGTGTACACCACAATGCCCAGTTTAAAATATTCTTTGTTTGTTTTTTAAGACAGAGTTTCTCTGTGTAGCTTTGGCTGTCCTGGAACTCACTCTGTAGACCAAGCTGGCCTTGAACTCACAGATATCTGCCTTCCTCTGCCTCTGGAGTGCTGGGATTAAAGGTGTGTACCACCGTCTAGCTAAAATATTAATTTTAAAAAATAACTTACAACTAAATTTTTAAGTTCACCTGTGATCAGTCTTTTGAAAATGTGTCTTTGGATTAAAAGAAATGGATTTAAGTTAGGCAAATGACCAAGTCTTTTTTAGCTCAAAATAATTAATAATCTGCTTGGGAAGAGTAAGAATTTTCTATGTTCACAGCCTTGATTAGGCGTGTTTGTCAATTCTCTGCTACTGTGACTAAATACTCAAGATAGTTAAAAGAAATAAGTTTTATTGGAGCTCATGGTTTCCAAGACTTCAGTCCATAATCACTTATCTTGTTACTGTGTGCCTGTGACAGCACAGTATATCATGGTGGCACTACATGAAATAAAGATCTGTCCTTTTATGCCAGGCAAGAAGTGAAGGAGTGGGGGCAAGATTACTATATACCCTTCAAGAACACATTTCCAACAACCTAACTCCATCTACTGGGTCCTATCTCCTAGGATTCCAGCACCTGCCAGTAATGTCACAGACTATAACCAAATCTCTAACACAGGCCTTTGGGGGGCAGGTCCACACCACAGAAGCGAGAGTGCTAAAATCAAGTGTTTGTGGGAGGATCTTCTTCCCTTGAAAGATTAGGCACTTACATAATAAATTCCAAGTACCTTTGTATAACTCAACTCATTAAATTACATTTTCTATTTCTCTGAAAGATGTCATCTACCGTGTCAAATATTTACTCAATAATTTTTTAAAGGAGAAAAAGGGCTCTGCATTACTGAATTAGTTAGCAATCTCCTACTAGCATATATTTCCCAGCAGTGCTCTGCTTCTTAAAGATCAGTCCTCAGTGTTGATTAAAATGTACCAATGTTTTCCTAAGTCTGGAACTTCATCATAAAACAGGCATTTTAGGGGCCATGCTGAATAACATTGAATCCTGGGTGAAAAAGGTATATACATTCAGTCCTGTTAATTAAGAGAAAAATATTGCCATACTACCATGCCTTAGATGCCTCTGTAACATTAACCAGCTCCACTTTGTATAAAAAGACCAGGTCTGTCTAGTCATGGTTTTTGCCCAATTACATGGTTTATCTGGAATTAAGTACAGTTATTTTACTTGCACTGCATTTACATTAATAATTTCTTTGCATTTATGAAAGTTGATAATCACTTCCCATTAATGGTGATAAAAGACTAGAGGATGTTTCCTTTAAATCAACCCATTTAGAGAAGAAATGTGAGATAATTTTTGAAAATCACTATTAAGTGGTATATAGCTGATCTTATATTGGGGAAATTGGGGAATAAATGAAGTATTGAGTAGGATGAGATCATTTCTCCTGGGACTTGGATCATTGTAAATTTGTCTTTCATGTTCACAGCTACAATCACATCTTGTCAGTCATTGAAGCAATACTTTCTTCCCAACAGCTATGGCCTAAGTGAGGGCCGGGGAGCGCCTTTGCTGCTTAGACAGCCATTACGTGGAAGCATTCCCCTTGTCTCTCAACACCACCATCTGTGCTGCCCACAGGGCTTCACCTTGCTCAACTGTACACCTCATGTTCCTCTTCCCTTTATAACTTTCCCATCTATGTTTTCTCTTTTGTCTTTAAAAATAAAAAGACTTCAATTATTTTGTGTGTGTCAGTGAAGATGACCTCCATCCTCAAAAGAGCACAAATTGGGATAGGCTGAGAGTACAAGGACTGATATGTGGGATAAAAGATTATTGTGTGGAAATTATTTACTGCTAGATTAGATCTTGTGATTGTGTCCAGGCAGTACAAGTGGACTCAATAAATTGGTGACTAAGAAAAAGAAGAACCAAATGAAGAAATTATAGAAGTTCCAAATAATGAAAGTGTCCTATCAAGTAAGCCTGATTATTATATTCAGCACTCATGATTGTTGACTTAAGGAAGCCCAGTCAAAGGGATTCAGTTGTCTATGCAGAATGCCACTACTTCAACTCTATTTGAAAAGATAATGTCTCTTGAGTCCACCAGCACACCCTAGTGTTCTAACTTATACTAAGGATCAAGAACAGGGATAGGAACAAGTTGTGCTAGCAAAGGAAAAAAATTGCTGTAATATTAATGACTCACTGAGCATTAGAGAATTATAAAAGAGTAAAATATACTTAGCACATAATTATACAGAAAGTATATCTATCATTTCTTTATTCAGAGAGAGCTCTTCACATTTTTAAGATTTATTTGTATACTTTATGTATATATATGTATGTGTTCCTGCATTAGGTTTTGTGCACCATATGAATGCAGTAGCCCATGAAGGCCGGAAGAGGGCATTGGGTTCCCTGGAACTGGAGTTATGGGCAGTTGTGAACTGCTCTGTGGGTGCTGGGAACTGAACCCAGGTTCTCCACGAGATAAGCACTCTTCACTGCTCAGCCATCTCTCCAGCTTCTTCACTACATTATTGAAGTGGGAGTTCTGGCAAATGATAAATCTATGAAAGACTTCCTGTAGCAAACAGGGCATGGAGTGCCCAGTTCTAGTGGAGATTTTAAGGAGCACACAAGAAGAACTTAGGAGATGTCCTACAGAAGAAAAAAATAAAAGAAAATGTGCAGGAAGAATTTGAGAGTGACAAGCACAAGGTGTCAAAATCCTTGTTTTCTTGGCATTTAGAGTACACCTAAATACTCTCAAATAGTACATGACAAGGAGTCTTTTTGACATTATAAATCTTATTTAAGTTAAGAGGTTATATGTTTTTTTTTCTATCTTGCAAAACTCTTAAGTTTTGCCACCAGTAATGTTTTTCACATGTTGTTGTTCACATGCTGAAAAGGTACAACTGGGGTTAAAAGAAAAGGACAGTGGGAAGTCCAAGAGAAATTGTGACACTCCGCACATGAAAGAAGAGTGGGAGCAGATACCTGGGCACTGTGGTTGTAAGACAACCTGTGAGGGTTTCATGAGAAAATAGTCACTGCTTTTGATGTAACTTCATAAATGCCTACTATATTAATAAATCAGAGAAAGAAAATGCAACACATATAACAGAAGACTTCTTTTTACAAGAAGTTGATACTGGGCCCTGTGGTGCACACCTGTAATCTCAACTACTGCAGAAGATGAGAGAGCACGATCACAAGTTTAAGGGCAGCCTGGGCAACTTAGTAAGAATCTGTCTTCAAACTAAAACAGAAAAAGGCTCTGGGACCGTCATTTGTAATAGAGCCCTTGTTTAGCAGACACAAAGCTCTCCGTTCAATCCCTAGCACCCAAGCAAATAAATAACAGCGGTTGGGAATATTTTGCAAATTAACAATTCTTCACATTTGAAAATTGGGAGGAGCCTTAAAGGGAGCTACTTTTCTGAGAATAGCAAATCAGAAAACTGAACCCAGAGAAATTATATCTGCCTCAGTTGTCCAGTGAACCAAGGTTAGATGTCAAGACTCCAAGCTTTCCAACAGTTCTTCCATGATACTATTTCTCCCTCTTCCTGGATTTTATGAATTCTCTTTAAGGGTTTGCACAAAGTCCACTTACTCCAGAAAGAATAAATGTCAAGAAGAAATGTGAATGTTATTTAAAAATATAATGTTATAAATTGCATATGACTAGCTAAATTATTCTAACCATATTTTTTACTGCAAGTGTTATATGCAAGTTTTATACATTATTAACAAATAAGCTTATTTTTAATGTGTGAAAAGTGAGTGAGAAAACAGCTGACAATGCCCTGAGAGGGTGAAGAAAATAGACGTAGCAGGCTGCCCGAGTCTGCATAGCAGGCTTCTTTCCTCATCCTTGAAGTAGGAAGAGGAAACTTGCCTCTCTCCTCTCCGCTGCAAAATGGTTGCTGGTTGGTTTGTGATAAGGTCTGGCCTGGCTGGACCTCACTACATTAGACCAAGCTGGTCTAAAACTTGTAGTGATACTCCAGCCTCTGCCTCTCAAGTGTAGGGTTTCAGAAATGAACTACCACCCTGTACCCCTACTAGCCTCTCGAAAGTCTTGTATTTGTGTATTCAGAACTTCTGTGTAGAAGGGATTAAAGGGAAGCAATCCTTTTGGGAAGAGCTATTAGGGAATTTGTTTTATAGCTAAGGTTGTAAATATGTTGTTTGTATTCACTCTATTCATCTTTTGTAGAGAGAATTGGTGGTGGTTATAGGTGATCCTGAATCCTTATTACCTCTCCCAGGCACTGGGAGTGATCAATAGGATAGACTTCCCCACCTCAGTACTGTAGCGAACACAGGTCTTCCTATTTGTTTTTTATCCCTTGGGAGAGTGTGTTCTTTTTGCCATTGCATACACTATTTCATAGACTATGCTACCCCTTCAATCAGCAGTCTTACACCTTCACATCTTGATCTCAAGTTTTGAAAAGAAAGGAATTAGTTCCAAAATCTCTAAAGCCATCAGTCCTGTCTGTAATGGCTTCCCAGAGATCTATCCAAATGCATTAAACTTCCTGCCAGCCCTACATGGAGTCCTTGTCCACAGAAACTTTCCCCAGAAGTTCTGTTATTACCTTCCTTGGGCCTTCCAGTGAATCTCATTATTGTAAAATACTTTAAAATCAGAAGAATCCAGATAGCCTCAGATTTGCTGTATTGCAAGAAAAGCATCCAATCTTTCTTTGCTTTATATGCTGGACAAACTTTACTGAATAACAAATATAAATCAGGCACTGGAAGTCTAAGGATATAAAGACTACATTCTTGCCCTTAAAAAAGAGACATATGGGAGACTAAAGAAATGGTCCAACAGTTAAGAGTATGGACTATTCTTGCAGAGGACCCACATTTGGTTTCCAGCACCCACATAGGGCAGTTCAGAACTATCTATAACTCCAGCACCAGGGTATCTGACACCCTCTCCTGGGTTCCATAGGCACTGTACTTACATGCACAAACCCACATTCTCTCTCTCTCTCTCTCTCTCTCTCTCTCTCTCTCTCTCTCTCTCTCTCTCTCACACACACACACACACACACACACACATGCATATAATAAAAGTATAATCTGAGAGAGAGAGAGAAGAAAGAGAAGGGGGTGATTGGGAGGATGGCTCAATTGATTCAATGCTTGAAACACAAGCATGAGGACCTGAGTTTGGATTTCCAACACCTTTGTAAAGGCCAGGCTGGAATCATGCATCTGTACTCCATCACTGAGCAGGTACAGGGCAGACAAGAAGATCCCCAGAGCTCGTTGACCAAGCAGTCAAGCCACTTTGGTAAGCTTCTGATTCAGTAAGAGATTTTGTCTTAAACACACACACACACACACACACACACATACACACACACACACACACACACACACACACACAATAAATAAATAAATAAATAAGTAAATAAATAAATAAATAAATAAAAATAATGTGAAAATAAAGATACTTATTAAGCAGGAAAGTGTGACACCTGTACTAAACAGGTGACAAGACACTGTGCACCAGAAGATGCACAATACTTGTTTAGGGATGTTCAGAGAAACGGGCAGGAACACAATTAAATCTTTTAAGAAAAATTTTCTGGGAGAAGTCAGTCATAAGAAATTAAGAAATAAGTAGGTAGGAAACAGGTTATAGAGAAAAGTATCCAGGTAGAAAGTGTAGATGAATTTCTAAACAGTCTTATTAAATAAGAAACACAGAGCCAAATACAGAGGTGCAAGCCATAGAGATTAGAGCAATCTCGCCATAGCTTCCCAAGAGAACTTCTTCCAGTCTAACCTGCACCTTTATTGCCTTCCTGTTCTGCCTTCTCATTGGCTGTTAGCCCAGCCACATTTCTTCCTCATCACTGCCTATCTATACAAACTTCTCTATGGTTGGTACTGGGATTAAAGGCATGTGTCACCATGCTTGGCTGTGTCCTTGAACACACGGAGACTCTGCCTGCCATGTGATCAGATTAAGGATGTGTGCTACCACCACCTGACTTCTGGCTATGACCTGTGATCTCCAAGAAAACTTTATTTATTGACATACAAATAAAATATCACATTTCAGCACAAATAAAATATCACCACATTTCTCCTTTTTTCTAATAAGATAAAAAAGAATTAAAAAGATATAACTAATATAAGAAAAATTGTATACAATAAGTACAATAACTATATACAATATACACAATAAATACATGAACAATGTCTAGTCCATTTGCATTTGACAAAATCAGAGAAAATATTCCATTATCTATCCTATTTTGGTAAGTTCAAAATGCACCTGAATCATTTTCTATCCTAACTTATTTTACTAACAGAGAACTATCTTATAATATCTTTCAAATTTATACACTTTACACCTCTTTAGTGAGTTTCTTTTCTGAAATTCTTAATAAGGAAAACTATAACTATCTAATCTTCAACTAACTATAACTGTCTAATCTTCAACTTCCTCAGAGACCCAAGAAGGAAATAATATTGCCTAGTAAAGCAGGAAGTGCAAACAAGCAGCTTCCAAAAAATGTGAGTTGACAGAAATAGCCAGCTGCCTGGACAGTCACCCGAGGTTTCTCCAGAACATTGGGGCATCATCTTCAGCCTATAGGCTTAGCGTATCTGACAGACTCATTTGTGAAGTAGGATGTACACAAGGCCTACAGTTCAACCTCACATTTGGTGTGATTAGTCTATGTACCAGATAAACCTAAATTCTACCAGTGTTCTGTCATGATTCAGAATTTTAAATTCTGGAAATTGTTGGTGTTTTTGAAATTTGGCTGTCCATTCTTCTCAGCTTGTGGGTGGCTTCATCTCTTTTATTAAATGCCAGTCTATCATTGAGAGGTTAGAATCTGTTAGCCTAGTTACTCTTGCAAGAATAACTGTTTCAGCTACTGTTCCACTGTACACCAGAAGCCATTGGTCCATTGCCTATTCAGCTGCCTTCAAAAAAGGGGCACTGTATCTTTTCCAAATTGCAAAGGCCACTTCAGCAATAGTGCCATATTGTCCTGGCCTCAGAGGACACCTGTTGCTAAAGCCACAACCACACTTGTCTTGGTAAGGATCAGTAGTCCTTTGTTTTATGTCCTGTCGGTCCATTTTGGACAGCATACTGTCAGCAGTCAATTTGAGGGCACTTTGTTGCTCAGTGGCTAACTTTTGCCACAATGAAAGTTAACTCCATATGCAGTTTCTTCAATGCTCATGTCTTCTCTGAAGTAGATTGGTGCTGCCAGGAGCCGACATGTCTCATAGATATAAAAAAAGAAAAAAAATTTAAGTTATTAAAACATTTTAAATGCCATATTCTGTAGATCTCTGAAGGGTTTGAAGATGACCTGTCTATCTAATATGTCTCTGCTTGACCTTGAAAACATACCTAATATTACTACAAGTTTGATTGTAATGTCTAACTACTAACTTTCATTTCCTTATATCCTAATAGTTGGCAATCATAACATTCAAGGATTAGCAAATTGGATTATATTGTTAATGAACTGTACAAGTATAATATCCTGAAAAAGATTAGAAAAAATGCATATAGCATTTTCTAAAAATATCAATCTCAATATATATAATTTGTACACAATATATAAAAATCCAATCCAATGTAAAGTATTTAAAACTAGTAATTGTCTTTTGGAAGTAGATTCAATAATCTACCTTTTTATCTGGATCATATCTATATCTTCTCTTTACTTTTTAGAGTAGATTCAGTAATCTACCTTCTATTCTGTCATTTCAATATATCTTCTTTTTTTTTTCAAACAAGAACCTTAAATCTAATCTCCTTTGTTTAGCTCTTTTCCTAACCATTAATAACAACAACTTGTAATCAACCCTCCTAAACAATGAAAATTATCCCAAACCCAAAAACTATTGAAAGACCAAAAACCACCTGCCCCATGCCACCTTTTTGGGAATGTGGGCGTCGTGTTCTTAAAATTGCTTCCTGCTGTTTGTGGGCAAAGGCATCTTTAGGGGATTCTGAAAAGAAAAATTTTGGATTAGTTGTCAAGTTCTAGGAAAGGTAGCTATATCATTTCTTGTCCAGTCTCTGCAAAATGCCAAAGTTCAGGGCTTATCTCAAGTCCTCGTTCAAGTAGTCTGTGAAACTGGATCATCGGCTAGCCATCTCGAAATTGTTCTGAGCAGTTTGTAGTCCAAAGCTGATCTGTGGGTGATGTTTGTCAGCTTAGTGGTATTATTATTGTCCATGTGGAATCATTGTTGTGGGGCCTCATCATCTTTCTGGAGACTTTAAATTCTATGTTAGGCCTGGTTGTGAGTCCCTGTAGAAAACTGATAGAAACTCGAACACAAAAACATGTACAGGCAGATAACTGAAGCCTTTTTTCTAGAATTAGTTAGTACTCTGTATGACCATTAGTATCACAACAAAAGTTTAAAATATATATATTTAAGTCTTATAAATTTTGATATAAAATTCATACCTTAAGAAAAGTTTAAAGAATCAAAATAGAACCAAAGAATTGAGATGAGTAGCAAAAGAATAGTCCCTTAATTTTTTTGTTTTCTTCTGTCCCATATCAGAAGATGGCTCTTTCTTCTGGCATGATACAGAGATTTTGCATTTTTCTTTTAACAATATGCTTGGATTTAAAGAAGGAGAGAGCCATTCTCCAATTCCTAAGCCAGCTTTAATTTTTAATTGAACTGGAACTACAAAAAGACCATTTGTGTTAAGTGTCTTTAGAGAAGAGCAAAAACAAACATTTAGGAAGACTTACAAAATTTTATAGATAATATACCAATAGGCCAATTTACTCCTTTTCTTGGGACATTTTTTCTAGATGATTTGTCCTTTTTCTTCAGATGTCTCATTTGTCCAGTGTTCTTTAGATTCCTTAGCCTTCATTCTCCTGAAAGACAAAAACAAAAACCTTTCCCCAAGACTAACTTTGGGGAGGTTCCCTTTTGGCAAGTTATATCTGATTAAATGAAAAGGTATTTGTTAGTGGTGTAAGTTAGTTTAGATTGGTCATGCTGGTTGATGAACTATCACCTCTTCTAATTAAGAGGTCTTTCTTGTTCAAATCGAACCTTTATCAATTTTGATGATATCCACAGCTTATCTTCTTCCATAGAAACAAAAGCAAAACCTTGTCCCCAACGTAACACATATCCTGGTTTCCATTCTGAGGTCAGCACATTCTTAAAGTATATAGGCTGATTTAATTCTGTAGTTTTTTTTTTTTCTATTATCCAATGTCTCTCTCCAGCTGTTGTTTCTTTCTCATTAGCACTGAGAAAATTCAGTTAATAGAGCATTTTGTAATCTATTTCTGGGGGGGGGGTTATTACCCCTTTCTGTTTATTTACCATTTCCTTTAGAGTTCTGTTTGATCTTTCTATAACTGCTTGGCCTGTAGGATTATGTGGTATACCTGCAATATGTTTTATATTGTAATAAGCAAAAACCTTTTTCATTTTACCAGAGACATATGCTGGAGCATTGTCAGTTTTGATTTGTGCAAGTATACTCATGATGGCCATAATTTCTAGCAAATGAGTGATTACAGAATCAGCTTTTTCAGAACTCAAAGCAGTTGCCATTGAAATCCTGAATAAATATCAATGGTGTGGTGTACATATTTCAATTTTTCGAATTCTACAAAGTGAAACACATCTATCTGCCAGATTTCATTCCTCTGAGTACCCTTTGGGTTACATTCTGCTGGTAATAGAGTCTGATTGTAAAAAGAACAAGTAGGACATTTCCTTACATTTTCCTTGGCTTGTTACCAGGTTTTGGAAAAATCCTTTTTTAAACCTTTACTATTGACATGAATTTTTTTTATGAAATTCTGAGGTCTCTAGCACATTTCCTTTCAATAATTTATCAGCCTCATCATTATCTTGTGCTAGCGGACCTGGTAGACCCGTATGGGATCAGATGTGAGTTATGTATAAGGAATGCTTCCTATTCTTGATTATATCTTGTAACTGAATAACTAGTGAAGTTAATTCTGACTCATCAGGGATAAATTCTGCAGTCTCAATATGTAATATCACTCTTTCAGCATACTGAGAGTCAGTAACTATGTTGAGAGGTTCTGAAAAATCCATTAATACCAACAGAATAGCATACAATTCCAATTTTTGAACAGAATTATAAGGACTTTGAACAACTTTACTTAAATTTTCTGATTTGTAACCTGCCTTTCCTTGTTTGTTTGCATCTGTATAAATGTACGAGCTCCAGATATGGGTGTTTCCCATACAATGTGAGGCAAAAATCCAATCAGCTCTCTTTAGAAGTTCAATTCTATCACTTTTAGGATATTTTGTTGTTAATCTCTCCCAAAAAAATTACTGCAAGCTCTTTGCCAAGATTCACTTTCTGCCCATAATTTTTCAATGTCCTCCTTAGTTAAAGGTACAATTTCTGCTGGGCCTATTCCTGTTAATTGGCGAAGTCTCAATTTTCTTTTTAAAATCAAGTCAGAGATCTTTTCCATAAGTTTTTAATTTTTTACTTTATTTATTTGGTAGAAATATCCATTTCAATATAGTATCTTCCCTCTACATTAACATTCCTGTAGGGGAATGCCTAGAGGGTAAAATAATCAAAATGCAACCAAGCTTTGGATCCACACAATCCACAGGTCCTTCCTGTACTTTCTTTTCTACCAAGGCCAATTATTTCTCAGCTTCAGGTGATAATTTTCTTAGACTATTTAAGTCTTTGTCACCTTCTAAGGTTTTCAACAAATTACTCAGTTCATCAATTTTTTACCCCAACAATAGTTCATAGATGGGAAATGTCTCCAAATAATCTTTGAAAGTCATTAAGAGTCTGTAATTGATCTCTCCTAGTTTACACCTTTTAGGGTCTAATTTTTTGTGGACCTATTTTATATCCCAAATAATTAATAGAATCTCCTCTTTGTATCTTTTCAGGAGCAATTTGTAATCCCCAACAAGGCAAAATTTTCTTTACTTCTTCAAACATTCTTTCTAATGTATTTGCATTTGAGTCAGCTAGTAAAATATCCATATAATGACAAATTATAGATTTAGAAAAATTTTTACGTATTACTTCCAATGGCTGTTGTACAAAATATTAGCACAAGGTTGGGCTATTCAACATTCCCTGTGGGAGAATCCTCTATTGATATCTCTTAACTGGTTGATAATTACTATAAGCCCAGCTAGCTCGGTCAGTAGAGCGTGAGACTCTTAATCTCAGGGTCATAGGTTCAAGCCCCACGTAGGGCACCAGTTGTAGACAAATTTCTAAACAGTCTTATTAAATAAGAAACACAGAGCCAAATACAAGGGTGCAAGCCATAGAGATCAGAGCAATAGTTGCCAACTAACCTTAGCTTACAACCTCACCATCGCTTCCCAAGAGAACTTCTTCCTGTCTAACCTGCACTTTTATTGCCTTCCTGTTCTGCCTTCTCATTGACTGTAAACCCAGCCACATCACTTCCTTGTCACTGTCTGTCTATATAGACCTCCAGGTCTCTATGGTTGGTATTGAGATTAAAAGTGTGTCACCACACTTGGCTGTGTCCTTGAACACACAGAGACTCTGCCTGCCATGTAATCAGATTAAGGGTGGGTGCTACCATTGCCTAACTTCTGTTTATGGCTATGACCTCTGATCTCCAGGCAAACTTTATTTATTAACATACAAATAAAATATTACATTTCAGCACAAATAAAATATCACCACAAGAAGGAAAGATTTTTAGCAAAGGCTTGGGATACAAGAATCAGCCAAGAGCATGTGGAAATTTTCAAAACATGTTTGGGAGCACATAATGTTGGGAGGGGTGGAGGTCAACATTAGGGAGATAGAGGATGGGAGTACACCAAACTGTGGTCTATGGAAAGCACTCCCTATAAAGAACAAAGAATGTATTGAAATGCACAAAGCTGGAAGGAAGGAGATAAGTAGGAGACTGTGGATACAATCTAAAAATAAATCACTAAAAAGGTTACACAGGTCTGAACTTGACCAAGGGCAAAGATATTTGAGAGCTACATGAAAATCAAGAAAAACTTTATGATTAACTGGCCTTGCAGTATATGAAGAAGAGGTAGGAGCCAAATTTGCATTAGAAACCAGTGTAAAGATTGGGTGGATAGGGATGACTTCTGGCCAGAGTAAGCATTAAAGGAGCTTTACAAGAAGACTAATGAATTTATGTCTGAAGGCAAGGGACACTCAAATATGTAAGTGTAAAGCACAATTAGAAATGCAGATAAGTTAATTAATACTTGAAAATACTTGAGTGAGTAATCTTGCCAGAAGATTTCAAAGACTCAAGGTAAAGTGAGAGCAAAACTCTGGGAATGACCCACATTTAAAGAACAAATAGAGCAAGAGAGAGAGGGAGAGAGAAAAGAAGGTGGAGGGAGGGAGCAGAAAGGAAAAAGAAATGGAAAAGGAAGGTTTATCCAGCTTTAATCGCAGCACACTGGAGGCAGAGGCAGGATGATCACTGCAAGCTCGTGACCAACATGGGCTAAACAGTGGGTTCCAGGACAACCAGAGCTATACACCAAAAACTCTATTTCACAAAACAAACAAGAGGAAAAAAAGTTAAAAAGATACTGGGAGAAGCCAGGAGACTTGCAGTAATAAAGGAAAGGAGGTAAAGCAGTTTGGGGAATGAAAGTATTGTTGCCAGTTTCAAGTCCACTAGGTAGGTTCAGTGTTTTGAAGAGGAAAGTACTCATTAGATGACAGCCAGTGTCGAGACACTGTTACTAGAAGTGGTAAGAAGACAGGTAAGATTCAGATTGCAATGGGCAGACTCTGCATGCCTAGGTGAACTGAAGAAGTAGGTATGCATTTGAAAGTCTGGTTGGGTAAAAGGGGAAAAGAAAATGAGTGATAAGTAGGGGAGAAAAGAAAATAGAGGGACGGGAGTTGAAAGGGTAGTGATGATAGACAGGCAGTTAGAATGGGCAGAGAAAATAGAATTTGGGCAAGATGTGACCAAGGGCATAGAGAACTGGATATGATCCACAAAATCTCCCAAAACTAGAATTGTCATATGAAGATGGATTAGATATAGGGAAATTTGGGAAGAAAATGGGAAGACAGAAAACAATCTGTGTGAGATTGTGTCCAGTGACCCCATATGAAGTGAGTCAGGGATCTCTATTGAGGGGAAAGAATAAGGGAAATGCCTGGGGATAGGGAATAAAGGCATTGACCAGGGAAAACTTCTCAGGAAACTTTTGGTCACTTGAGATCTTATAACCAAATGAAAGCCTGGAGTAGTTATTCGATCCATTCCAGGAGGTGGGGTAGCTGAGCAGGTGTGATGCACAGACAGGAAGAGTAGAGAGGTCAATTTGGTTGAAACCGACAGTGAGAAAGTTAGACTTGTTTTTGTGTTAATGTTTTCAAAGACCTGCTCCCAGTTACCAGTGACGTGTGTCAGTAAGAGACCAACATTTTAACATTCTAGGCTCTTGTTCTCTTCATTGTAACCCCTTCTTGTGTTCTCCTTTTCTCTCAAGTCCCTCATTTCTGGATCTAAAGTTGATCTGTGATTCTGAACAGATAGAAAAAAAACCAAGATCTCAAGCCCCTTTTGTTCTAATGCCAACTATATTTTAAATGATGTCAAAGAGTATTTGATGTCAAAGAAATTATTTGAGCTCTAACCATGAAGAAAGACTCTAGCGTCTACCTATGGGCAGCTGCTGACTTGTGCAGCACACAGGACATCTGTCCTGGAGAAATTGTCCTCTCCTTTATCAAAAGAATCTAATCCAAGATGGCCAGGCATGGTGTATATTCCTGTAATCTCAAGCACTCAAAAAGTAGGGGTAGGAGACCCAGGAGTTCAGGGTCTTCCTCAGCTACATACTGAGTTTGAGGCCAGCCTAAGTGACATGATACCCTGACTCAAAAACAAAGGAAAAAATATAACTTTTATCACTTTCAGTCACTGGCCCCAGCCAAGTAGTGTGTATTATGACTTCTTATCACATCACACAATTTACCCATATATTGCACAATGCTGAGGAGTCAGCAGTGAATGCCACACGGATGAATTTTCAAATGCACTCATTGTCTGTCTAATGTGGAGACATTAAGGCTTAAGGTCCTAGGCCAGCAATCCCTATTGTATGACTCACTCCCCAGTGCTCCAGCCTGATCTCACGATCCTTTCATAGTGCTGAAACTCTCCTTGTATACTTCTGTACTTATGAACCAAGAATCTTCCCACACATGTTCTACCACAGCCATGCAAAAACTTCCCTGGTCAGGTTGCCAACTTTGTATTTTGCCAGGTAAGACCCTTTCAAACACAATAGCCAATAGCACTCAGTGGTTTTATTAATCAGAGGGAATCTTAAGACCAGAAAATAGAAAAGAACATAGTTCAGGAGAAAAGGAAGCAGCTTAAGTGAAATGACAGCTTTATTGAAGGATTCTTTCCTTGTTCTTTGCTTCTGAGGAAGCAGAGTTGGTGAAGACTTTATTATAGACCAGAGTTTGAGAACTACTGGTTTCATTTTCTGCCCAATCAGACCTGAAAATGTTATTTTCTTCCTTGATCTGCAGCTGCTAGTCCAGGGTCCTCTGATCTCCACCCTTAAGACCCTCATCCAATTTGTTGTTCCCTAGAGAACTCCTCCTTATTCTAAGTTAGCATTGAAAATTGTTTGTCCCACACCAGAGGCAATCCTTCCCTCCATTAAGCATGCTTGATTTACCTGCTGTTTCTTTATATAGGGAAAACAATCATCATCTCCTCACTTTTGTAGAAAAGAGCCTTGCATGTGAGCAGTTGGTACCAAGAGTGTGATCTCTGATTTAAGTGGTTGAATTGACTCTGAGTTTGGATTCACTTGGAATACCCACTCTCTCAGTGTCCTACTATTGCCATAATGTTCGAGTAAAAATTCCATTGTTGAACACCTCACAAACTCATTATCTTATATTTATGTAGGTGAGACATCTGATGCATGCCCCACTAAGCTAAGTCAGTGTGTAGAAAGTGCTGTACTGCTTTTTGGATGCTCTGGGGAAGAACTTGTTTCTTCAATTTTTCCAGCTTGCAGAAGCCATGTGAATTTCTTGGCTTCTGGCCCATCTCCATCATTCCAAAAGCCAGTGACTATAGTTCTGACCATAGTCATCTCTCTGGCTGATGTGACAGGAAAAGCTCTCTGGTTGTGTTTACATGGTTTGACTGAGACAACTGGATAATCTAGGATGATCATCTATCTCAGTGGTTCTCAGCTTTCCTAATGCTGCAACCCTTTAATACAGTTCCTCATGTTGTGGTGACAAAAATATTTTTGTTGCTACTTTATAACTGTAATTTTGCTACTGTTGTCAATTGTAATGTAAATATCTGATATGCAATATGGCCTTAGGTGATCCCTGTGAAAGGGTCATGACCCAGAGGTTGAAAACTGCTGATTTAGACTATATTCCCTTTAGTTTGACAACTTCTCCTTGAAACATTTAGTTTTATTTATTCTTTGAAATTTTCATAAATATATACAATGTATCTTGATCATATCCACTTCTAACTTCCCCAGTACTCCCTCTCATGTCTCTCTCCAAACTCATGTCCTCTATTAATATTTATTTTTTTAACCAACTGAGTCCAATTAGTGTTTCCCACATGTGCATGGGCATTGGACCACCCATTGGCACATGGAGATCTTTCCAGTGCCATACTTCTAAAGAGGTAACTCTCCCTCCCTAGATGTCATCAACTACTCATAGCTCCTCAGGTAGGGGTAAGGTCTCAGGGGACCCTTCCCTATCCATTCTGAAATTTTTAATTGGCTTGATCTTGTGCAGGTTTTATGCAAGTAATCACAGCTACTGCAAGTTCACATGTACCATAACTGTGTTGTGTCCAGAGGACAACATTTCTCAGCAGTTTCCCCCATCCTCAAACTCTTATATTCTTTCTGTTCTATCTTTTATGTTGTTCCCTGAGCCTAGTGGGAGCTGATCTACAACCAAGTGCTCATAGTCATTTGTTCTCAGCACTGTGATTAGTAATGTATCTTTTCATTAACCACACCCGCTGCAATAAGAAGTTTCTCTGACCAAGGCTGGGATCAGCTAAAATCTATGGATATAAACATAAACATTTAGAAGACAATTTGACAACATGACCATTTAGAAAAGTAACATTGATATGTTCTCCCATGTGACCTATTAACTCCCTAGCCATGGTTTCTGGCCATGTTTACAATATGAAGCATGAATTCTCTGCTGTGGAGCATGCCTTGATTCCAATCAAGAGAGCAGTTGGTTGCTCCCATAAATGGTGCCACTATTGCACCTGTAGGCACATCATATCTGGCAAGTAAGTACTGTGGCATGCAGGGTCCAGTACTGAATAATAACATAGATGCATTTTCCCCTACTAGCTTGTATAACACCTTCTAGCACTACAAAAGCTGGCCAGCAGGGGGAGTTTCCTAGTCAGTTCAAGACTGATTTCTCTAATGTCTACCACCAAAGCATGTGATGTCTTCAGCAATAGGGTTAACATCTAATTATAGTGGACAACCAAGAGCAATGGCAGCAGGTTGTACAACTTGTTAGAAGTCTGTGGTTTCTGTCATTCAATTAAAATTTATGAGCACCTAGCAAGTGCCCTGTCTGTGTGCTACATGTAAGTCATCCATGGTGGAAGCAGATGCAGACTGTCCTATCATTGCAGCACATTGTGGTGATCTCTGTCATAGGTTACTTTTACCTATATCAGACTAGGGTGGCAGAGGCAAGTGGGGGCAATACCACTATTGGATTTCTGCTTTGGAAAGCTCATTTGTTCTTGGGGATTTAAACAGTTCAGAGCCAAGAGCAATAAGCACCTGACTAATGTTATACAGGAGCAATTAGTATCTCTTCGAGTCCAGAAATAGCAATAAAAATAAATGGGAGAGTTCAAGATTTCTTTGCATTTATACAAATTAGATTTTTCTCAGATTGTTTCAGTTGATAAAATACACACAGAACTTAGAAATTGTTTTTATTTTCAACACACCACTGATGGAAGCTCTAAGGTCAGGCCTGAAATCTCTGTGTACCTCAGCTTCCCTAATATGTAAATATGAAGAAGTATGAAGTAACACTAGGATTCCCACTGTTGTACCCTCGAGGGCATGCCCTTCCCTGACCATCTCCCCTGTGGTGGGCCTGCCTGCCCCCTTGCACTAATCACGCCAATCACTTTTCCTTGAAGTCACTTCAAGTTGTTTTTTTCTTAACCTCTTTTTGACATTGAAAGCTCTAGCTTCTACTTAGAGTTCTCTTGATGTGTGAGAGGAAAATAATCATTTCCTTTTGCTTTGTACCTTAACCTTTGAGTTTACAGAGACTTCGACTAGGGGCCACTGAATTTCACTATAAGACCACATGTAATTTGTTTTCTATCAAGGTTTTAAAATATTTTAACCTTTCAACAAATTTCCCCTCTGTCTAGTAATTGAAAATTGAATTATCTTATTCCCCTGCCCTAGAAGCCAGTGTTGCCTGCTGTGGTATTAAGCTCCTGCTGAAAGATAAACTATTAAAATTTTAAATTAAGGTTTTTATACCACTTTGGATGTGCCAGAAAATTTCTTATTGTATTTCTAAATGGTATTTTTTATTAGTGAACATCTACTCTCGACTCTGAATAGATTGTAACCAGTAATGAGCAATTTAGGCGAGTGTGAGGTGAGGGCAATTTTCCACATAAGTGTGTCCTTCTGAGGTGTTTAGAAGGGTGGAAAAAAAGGGCTGTCAAGCCAGAGAAACAACATTCCTTTACCTGAAAATGACCAAAGAACCCCATCAGGAAGATATGGTGGTCAGATGTGTGGTTATGTAAGGCCATCAATTAAACTACGTGGTTCCTCTTTAAACCATGTGCTTGTCAGGAAACGGCATTAGATGGGATTTGGGGTACACACCTTGACACATTGAATATTTGAAGCTGAGAAGGGTTAGAAATGAGTGCAAGAAGGCCTCTCTGACCTTTCCCTGTGAGGTACTCCTGTGAGAGGGGTCTTCCTTCTTCTCCGAGGAAAGGACCATTCAACCTGTAGTGAGAGGATGCTGAGAGGAGTCTGAACACACAGGCCTCTCACTAAATCTTCCCCAAGACAGAACCCTTAGCTTATACACTTTCATTGTATTGTGCTTTTCCATTTGTCTACAGCCCTTTCCCAAGGCCTTCATTTCCTCATTGTGTTAGTCAGCTCCCCATTACTGTAATCCATGCCAAAGATAATCAACTGAAGAAAAGATTTGTTTTGATTCCTAGCTTCAATAGTTTTAACTCATGGTTGTTGTGCCATGTTTCTTCAGGACTGTGGCTACACATATATCATAGTGAGATAGCCAGAGAACAGAGAGCAGAGTGGGGACCAGGGTTCCAATAGCTCTTTCAAGGGTATGTCACCAATGGCCAAACTTCCTCATACAAGCCCCACCTCCTAAAGATTCCACCATCTTCATGGGCTAGAGACCAAGCCTTTCATACATGGACCTCTGGGGATATTTAAGATCCAATTCTAATATTTATGAAGGCTCCTGTGTCAAAAAATTTTTTATATGAACCATACTTATGTATTTTCTTATTTTAGGCATCCAATCAAGCAAGCAGGAACTGTAGATACAAATGATATATTTTCTTGTCCTACACATTTAATTACCTAAAATCATTATAGCTTTTTATTTAAAGAAACTATTTTTGTTAGAAGTCTAACTCCTTATCAAAGATAGAATATTTTGTATGAAGTTTACCCTTGAAAGAGACTTTCAGTCTGAGGAATGATCTTTTGAAGTCTCTTTGAGGGTACAAGGAGGCTCAGTTTTGGATATCCTCATGATTTCATGTGTAAAGATAGTCTTGGTTTTAAAGAATCCACATTAAAACTGCAGGATATCATAGTGCTCACCTGGTTCCAATCTCCTCTTGGGGGAGGGGCCAGGGTTGCAGCAGCTGTCACCCCAGTCACAAGGCTAGATCAGAAAGGACTCAGTCCTGAATTCTCAGTCTGTACTGTGGTGACTTGTCCTCCAAAACATCATCTGTGTGACAGGACCTCAGGGACACAGAATTAACTGCCTGAACCAGGTAGGGTATTTTATCTAGTTCTATATCTGAAATAGAACCATTTGGCATCTACATTTTCTATTTCATAATAACGTTAGGAAGAGCTGTTGAATTTCATTCTGCAAATGTTTACCAAACGCATCATCTGCACCAGGCATTGTGTTTAATACCTTGTTTACTCTCATTAAATAATGCCAAAACATACATTGGATTTTAATCAATGGCTTAACTCAGCATCTTATTAAAAACCCATAAAAATTTACAAGAACTCTTCCTTCTGTATACTTTTCATTTAAGTTACTTAGATACCAATTATCTATAATATCTATAATTGTTGTAAGGCTTAACAGGACAGCTGTCGTAGAAGAAAGCTTTTACCATGAATCACCCAATAATCACCAATCTGTGAGTGTGAAGCTCCCCACGGTCAGGAGACCATCACGAGGCCAGAGATATTCACACTTGGGAGTGGAGTGGGAAAATTCAACTCAAGCAGTATCTAAGTAGGAATGTGATTAGCTGGTTTGTTTTCATATAAATGCAGATGTATAAAATGCACGTGTGCAGATTCACATGTGTATTCCCCCTAAACAGAATAGATTTTATTTCATACGAAGGGTTTACATCTGTAAGTGGTACCTTAGTGTGCCACTGATAATGTTTGGCAGGAATTCTCGTGTCTCATAAACTATATTGTGTAGGGGTCAGAGAGATGGCTCAGGGGTTAAGAGTACTGACTACTCTTCCGGGGGGGCTGGGGTTCAATTCCCAGAACCACATGGTGGTTCACAACCATTTGTAACTCCAGTTCCAGGAGATCTAAAGCCTTCTTCTGGACTCCTTGGGCACTACATGCACATGGTACACAGAAATACCTAAAAGCAAAACACCCATATACCTAAAATAATGAAAAATGTAAAAACTCATACCTTCTATATATGTCAGTCATCAAGCAGATGACATAGTTGATTCTTCACAATGTGAGGTACATTAAGCTTTGACTTAAGTGGTCATAAGTGGTCACTCTCTTTACAGTCTTGTGCTTTCTATAAAATGATCCATCTGCCCATCTGCCCAAGGTTCCTAACATTCTGTCTTTAATGACTGCTTAAAATGTTCCCACAATCAAAAAGGCTCTCTTTGTCCCCTCAACCACAACAAAGTGAGAAAAATATATCTGAGTCTGTTTCTCTGTGGAGGAAAAAATAAATTCTAGATGGAAATTCTGTTAGTCCATTATCTTTTGTTGTGGCATATCTAGAGTATTAGGGAAATAGTATTGCTGATAAAGAAATGTGATAGAGAACATTATTTAAGATAGTTTTTCCAAACCACTTACAATGGTTGTTTTTTGTCCCATGTGACAAGAAAAAGTTATGGGCCACAAGCATTTCCAGGAAAGAGGCTTCAGGACCTGTGATTTGTGTTTTGGAATACATAATTATAGACTCATTCTGGAAGGCTTCCTGCAATACAGGTGATTCTCAGCAAGTGCCCTCCACCCCCACCCCACTGAGATGCCTTTGATGGGCTTGATTAGGTTGGTGTCTTTGTCACTTTCTACCCATTTCATGAGGATTTGAACACTGGACTTTCCTATTCAGGAAGGGCAGGCTTAGTCTTCTGCTGCCATATTCCTGCTTAATGCTCTTCAAGCATAGGTAGCTCCTACCCTCACCTATGGGTTCCAAGCAAGCATTCTGGAGGTCCAATGAAGGCTTTGAAAAATAGTTAGAGCATGAAAATGTTCTGTTGCTATTCTATTGTATTGTGCCATCTCATGTCATACCCAGTGTTCCGACCTTCTCTGACATTCCTAACTTTGCTTTGACTTTTCTGGTGTTTAGTCCTCAGTCCTGCTCACCTGTGCACCTACCCAAGATATGATGGCTGCTGCCTTCCAGGAACCACCCACTTCAATTAGCAGGGACTGCTCTGGACTTTATCTTTCTCACTGTGCATTCTAGTCTTAAAAGATTTGATTTGCTATTTGGACACATTGGCAGATAAAGCCAGAGTCAATTGAGTTATAAGTCACCTTTAGTCAAAATAAGGTGTAAAAATATTGAAATAGCCAACTCCTTCAGCTGACAATTCAGTTCCCTCTTTAGTGCTGATGTATGTAAATTATTGGTAACTATTTCTGAAGGCCCAGGAGTATAGTCTATCAAAAGTGGCAATTGAAGTACATGCTAGTCTTTCCTTTTCCCAAGCATTTCATTGTGAAAATTATCAAACACAAGAAAAATTGAGAGACTCGTACCTATGTGCTTACCATCTAGATTACAGATTAACAAATTTCTCCTTTATCACATATCTGGTCATCTATCCACCCATTAATTTATCTTAATTTCTTTTACATATGTCAAAGTGAGTTGCAGACACCTTCATGCTTAAGCACTTCAGCATTCATATAATTAACTGGAGCTCAGTATTCCATTTTATATACAATGTATGAATCTTAAGCATTCCAGACAATGAGTCTTCACAAATGCATATACCTCAGTATCACAAATACCTATAAATATCTATCACATTGTATTTCCCATCCCAACATTCACAAAGCTATCACTTCTCTTATTTTTCTACAAATTAGTTTGATATGATATAAAACTTTGTATTAACTGAATATTACTTCTTTGTGTAAAGCTTCCTTCTATCATGTTTAGAAGATTCATCCAAGTTGATATATGTATAGTAATTTTTTTATCACTGGGTAGCACCTAGTATATGAATATACCTGATCTATTAATTCATTCTGTTGCTCATGGGCATGTAGGTTATATCCAATTTTTGCTTTAATAAACAAAGTTATTGTGTACATTCTTGTGAATATGCCTTAGTTCTTTGAGGTAGAAAGCTAACACATAGGGTCAAAGGTAGGTGTATGTTTAGTTTTAGAAGAAATTTGAATAGTAGTGCCCAATGACTATCAAAACAAAAGAATTGTTAAGAATTTCTGGAATAAGAACTCATGGGTCATAGTAGGCCACATAATAAGCAGGAAGCAATATAGGAGTCAGCAAACTGAAATAACCTGAGTCAGTCATAAGTGCTAAATAGAACAGCATGGGTGGCACTTATTGCATGGTGTTTTTCTTTTTGTATGCACATGTTTTATATATACACATGAAAATCTCGTGCACATATATGAGAAAGATACTCTGTTTCACTGTGGTTCCTCTATATTATGGGCCCTGTTGCTCTCTGTCGTGATCAACGCTTTCTCCTCTCTCTTGTCCTCTGTCCTCTCAACACCTAGCCTTCCTTTCCTCCTTCTCCTATCTGTCTTCTGTGTCATGATCTATCACAGCTTTCCATGGTACCTGGGAATCTCACAGGTATCACTTTACCTGGAGAGACAGTTAATATTAAAAGGAGAGTTCTAGACAATTCTTTGATCTTTCAAAGGAGAAAGTTAGTTGCTGTGGGATGTTCTGTATGTCACATGTGTT
The DNA here is from genome assembly GCF_949786415.1 of Peromyscus eremicus. NCBI lineage: Eukaryota > Metazoa > Chordata > Mammalia > Rodentia > Cricetidae > Peromyscus > Peromyscus eremicus. Next base: position 1,145,118 of record NC_081418.1, on the reverse strand, counting down.
GCTGATTAGTCAATAAATAAAACACTGATTGGCCATTGGCTAGGCAGGAAGTATGGGCGGGACAAGGAGGAGAATAAAGCTGGGAAGTGGAAGGCTGAGTCAGAGAGACACTGCCAGCCGCCACGATGACAAACAGCATGTGAAGATGCCAGTAAGCCACGAGCCACGTGGCAAGGTATAGATTTATAGAAATGGATTAATTTGAGCTGTAAGAACAGTTAGCAAGAAGCCTGCCACGGCCATACAGTTTGTAACCAATATAAGTCTCTGTGTTTACTTGGTCGGGTCTGAGAGGCTGTGGGACTGGCAGGTGATAGAGATTTGCCCTGACTGTGGGCCAGGCAGGAAAAATCAAGCTACAGTTAGTATTTATCAAAAGCAAACATCACATATCGTCCTCCTCAGCATTTTTATCTGGTTACTATATTCTAAAATGATGCAGCTATTAGGGAAAGGAGAACAAATCACCCCTTCTCTCTTCCACCCTCCTCTCTCTGTTCTCCACTCCTCCTTCTAGCACCCAGGTTTGTCCCATATCTGTGTCAAAGAGAGCAGGAGCCTTTGCATGGTATAGGCTTGGGAAGGCTGTATTGTTTTACAACGTATTTCTTGATAACTCCTCCTACCCCAGAGTCATTATATTTTCCCAAAAGACAAATGTTTAGCAAGTACTGGAAATATACAAGCTCTATGGAAATGAAGTTATTGAACCAAGACTATATGGAAATGTAGAGAAATGTTCTGCTTGCAATTCTGGGGAAAATCATTTAAAATGCACTTTTGGAAGCTTAATAAATTTACTTAAAATTTTACATGGAAATAATCAGAATTTTAAAATCTTGTCTCCAAGGATTTCATTTATCTGTTGTATCTAGTTGCTGCAAAATAGTTAATGCATAAATTCTTCAAGTTGTGAAAGTCTGTATTTACCAGTGCCTTGCCAAATTAATCAAATCACCTTAAAGTTACTGCAGTTGGTGTGAAGAATTAAATACATTCAAAGCTTTTGTGGTAATAATTACAGATGAAGAGGGTCAGTCAGTTGAAAATGAAATTAAAAGTGAATAGAATGAGAGTCTGAACTAGGATATCAGTGTGCATAAATTGTGGAGAAAGTGAACCATTAAAATAAAATTCATTTATGTTCATTCAGAAGGAAGAAATAATAGAAAGTATGTAGAAATTAGAGCTTAGGGGAAACTTAAGGATCAGGCAATTCTGGTAGAATAAAAGAGATGAGATAAGAGTGATTGGAAAAGCAAGTTAAAAAAAGGTAGGGCATTATTTATTCTTACACCTTTGTCTCTCATTTTCAGGTATAAAAACAGCTATTGTGAGGCAGATCCCATACACACACACACACATTCCTACCTCCCAATGTCACCAATATGCAAACCTTTCATTTCTTCCTCCATATCTTTTTTTCATAATTTTTTATTGATTCTCTGTGATTTTCACATCATGCACCCCAGTCCCACTCATTACCCAGTCCTTCCATGTCTGCCCTCCAACTTTGTAACCTCCCCACATAGAAAATAAAAAATAAAAATTAAAATTAAATAAAAACATCTTGCCATGGAAGCTTCAGTGTGTCATGGTGTGTCATAGAGTGTATCCTTTTGTCCAAATGGCTTTACTTCCAAATGTTCATTACAATGTGTCATCGGTCTGGTTTGAGGCCTCTGGTTTCTGCTACACCATCAGTACTGGACCCTCACCAAGACTCCTCTGGATATCCTACTGTTGCCCTGAGTAATAGAGACCCTGCAGTTTTGGTTCTGCAGAACCAGTTACTTCGTACCCCCCAGCAAGTAATAGATAGGGTAGATGTTGGGGTAGGCCAACTCAAAACCCTAGATCTGGACCTGTGAGTAGCTGAATTGGTCAGCCTGCCAGCTCCTCCATACCCATGCCATCAAGGCCAGCTCTCCCCTACTCATGCCATCAGGGCCAACTCTCTCTGGCTGCCCAGGTAAGGGAAAGGACCAGCTCTCCCAGCCTATGTCACCTTCTGGTGCCACCATGTAGTGGTCAGTGAGGGGCAGGGCCAGCTCAGCACTTCACTGGGTCATCAACATGTCCTCAGATGGCAGCCCAGACCACCACATCAGCATGACCTTCGGTGGTAACACAGGCCAGGACATCAACACAGATCCCTTCTGCTGTAGGGCTATGGACATGGCCCTGGGAGGCAGCAGGAGCCTAGACATCACCATGGCCTCAGCTGGCAGCTCAGGCCTCTCATGTTAGGCTGTTTCTCACTTCCATTGGGTCTCCAGTTCCACCTCTTTTCACAGTGGACAAACCACTCGGCTTCTCTTTCTCTCCCATCTCCCTACCACACACTGGCTCATGGTAGTGGTGCTGGCATGGTGGTGGGCTGGGCCTGTATCCTCTCTTCCTCCACAGTTTTAAATGAAGGGATAACACAGTCCATCAATTATATTAATTCCTCAAAAATGTTGGGCTATACAGAGCATTACAAAATAGGAAGTTGAGCTGCCAAATATGTTTTTTCTAGTCTCTATCATATTCCCCGATTCTCCTTTCCTAAAGTTAGAAAGGTATGGGTGGTTTTCTTTTAAATGAAGTTACTTTAAACATTTTTTAAATGATTTCCAATGGGTTAAAGTGTGGGGAACCAGCCTTCACCTTTACCTGGATACTCTTGAGGGGTGAGGGTTTAGATAACAGATTTAGATAGAAATATAGAGGGGAGAGAGAAAGACAGAAACACAGGATAGCCTCGAGAGGGCCTGGATCCTTATCCACCAGCCCAGAACTTTATTCAAAAGAGCTATTTATAACAATGCCAAGGGAAGGGGCAAAAGACCTTCCCCTTTCTAAATACAGCCAAGTGCAGACTCTTCCAAACACCTGGTACCCAGGCCCATGGTCCAATCATCCTTGTAGTGATATGTTGTGTACCCTAATGCCTAGAGATTGGAGGGCAGAGCCAGCCACTAGATTAGACATAGAGGCCAGGCAGTGGTGGCATACACCCTTAATCCTATCACTGGGAGGCAGAGATACATTTGGATCTCTTTGAGTTCAAGGCTACACTGGAAACAGAGCCAGGCAGTGGTAGCACACACCTTTAATCCCAGTACTTGAAAGCACACATGCCTTTAATCCCAGAAAGTGATGGCAGGACAGAGAAAGGTATATAAGGCATGAGGAAAGAGGAACTCACTCTCTTGAGGCTGAGGATTTCTTAAAGGTAAGCTAGTAGCTAGCTGTTCTGCTTCTCTAATCTTTCAGCTTTCACCCCAACATCTGGCTCTGGGTTTTTTATTATAAGATTTTTTAATATTTGTTTTGCACATCCTCTTATGCAGCACTGCTGGTAAAAACAAGCTCAGACCTCACTAGGAAACCTGTGTGGGCTCCAACAGGTCCCCCTTCTTAATATTTTAAAGGGGTCCCCATTAAGAGTTCACAGCAATTGCCATAATTGTCACACCCCTTAGTAAAGGAGTAGAGGATGATAAAGATGGGATGCCCTTTTTGAATGGATCTAAGATGTCTATAGAAGTCTTAGCTGCACCAAGTCCTTTTTTAAATCAATAAATTCTTGATGCAATTGCATCAAATAAATCAATAAGCTTCTGACACATCCACATCAAACTTAAATACTCCTTTAGCTTCATCATTAGCATTAACAGGTTAACATCGTAATTCTGACATAAATATTGCTATACATAATTACAATTCCTACAAAGCTACATCCAAAAGCAATACTCTCAATGTAACCATTAACACTTTAAAACTTTAGCAAAAAATCAAAAGCAATTTCTTAATAGAACTATAGAAACATAGGGTATATTTACACAAGTTAACATCAGTCCACTCAAGAGGCAAGAAAATGTTTTTTAATTAAATTAAATACATTAATTAAATAAAGGGGGAATATTAACTCCCACTTTTCTTTATAATTTCTTAAGCTGCATCTTGAGCTTAGGTAGAAAAACCCAAACACAAATCCAGTTCCATAAGCAGTTCCATTTTTACATAAAATGAGTTCCACAAAACAGTTCCATTTTTAATACAAAACAGTTTGTAAATCACCAGTTAATATGTGTAGGTAAAGTCAAAATTGTCCCATTGCAATGAAATCACTCCTGTCCATCCTATTTCTTAAGTCTGAAAAGTAAAAAGAAAAGAAAAGAAAACAAAACAAAACAAAAAACGTTCTATCACCAGTCTTAAAACTCCAGAAAACCTGATATCAGTCTTAAAGTTCTCCTGAGCACTCAAAATCAGGGCCTGTGTCGTCAGCTACCCTTAAGTCTTTGTATAGTTGTCAGACTTGTAATGTCTCTGAAGCAAACAGCTCCAAATAGGAGGAGTCCCATAACCAAAACTTTTTTTCAATTCAAATAAGTCCCTATGAAATTTTCACTCTCCACTATAGCTTTGCAGTCTATAGCCTTCCCCTAAGTCCATTTTTGCTCCAGGGCAAAAGCTATCAGCTTGCTGGGGCAGAGTCCTTTCAAAAGAGACTTTCTTACAGCCAGCAAACAGAAACTGCATGGCTTTATCTGCTAAATATGTTCAGGCTTTCACAGTCGTGGTCTGTCTGTGCCTTCCATAACCAGGCCATTCCAGGACCCCTGCGTCCTGAGGCCCTGAGGGCTTTCAATCACCGAATGCCACACTAGCTCAAGAGGCAGACCCTGATGCTATGAGCCACTGCTCTCAGCACCTGGGGTCCAGAAGGAAACCCAGCCATGGCCAGTCATGGTCACTGTACCCTGGCTGCGTTACCTGCTCTGCAAGTGGTCCTCGCATCCTGCACTCTGCCTCATTTGCATATCCAAACGCTGCTGCTAGCTGCACAGCTCCATTACCTTCTTTGCTGGGGGTCTCTCTGAGAGTGCTGTCCTGCTTACATAGCTGAACGTAGCCCTAAGGCAACTCCGTGGTTCCAGCCACACCCTACTGCTGGAAGCTTGGGCTAGCCTAGATTGCAGCATCTCTGCCATTCTGTCTGTAGCGCAGCTCTCACTTCCACAGCTCTCTGAGCTCCAGCGAGTCTCAGCTGCTTGTCTGTCCACTGACATAGCTTCTCCACTTGAAGCAGCAGTCTCTACTGCTCACTATTAGCCTTTCTCACCGTGAGGTGTCTCTGCTCCTCACTGCAGCTTTTTCACGGCAGAAAGCTTGCAGAATCTTGCTGTTCACGCTGTCTCGGATGTCTGCCACCTGCACTGCATTGATATCCCAAGGGTCTCAGCTGCCGATACCTGACTAGTGCAGCTTGTGCTGGCTCTAGCGTCTGCAGTTGTTGGACGCTAAGTTTGTCAGACTGCCAAGTTTGTAGTGGCTGCTAGGTCCTGGACACTGCCCTGTGTGCCCCAGGTCCCATCCATGCTTGAGGGTAAAAACTACTCTACTCATTAGTCTTGTTCTATCTTAATATACCTAAGCCTACACAATATCCTTATGCCTAAAGCTTATTCTACCCTAATATACCTAAGCCTACATTTCTATGACTTACTTATACCATTTTTAAACCTAATTTTAGTATATAGATAGAGATTAAGAAAGAGAAAAAAGAAAGAAACTTAGAAAGAGATATACACTGCAGCTTCACTTTGGCATCTTTCAGCCTACTTTACTTTCACTCCTGAGAATAAAATACTGTCACTTTTATTTTTCAATTCCTTATATCGGCATGCCTCTTTATACCCACAATGCCCCCTCTCTCCTTTTGCTAAATCCCTGGTCCCTGTTCATGGCGCCTTTTGTAGGGTACCTGCTCCCAATTTTTCCCCCAGGGTACTCTTGAGGATCAAGGACTAAGAGATTTAGATAGAAATATAGAAGAGAGAGAAACATATAAAAAAGCAAGATAGCCTTGGGAGAGCCTGGATCCTTATCCATTGTCCTAGAACTTTTTTCAAAAGGGCTATTTATAACAATGCCAAGGGGCAAGGCAAAAGACCTCCCCCTTGCTAGACACAGCCAAGTGTAGACCCTTCCAAACACCTGGTACCCAGGCCTATGGTCCAATCATCCTCTTGTGCAAGTCTGCTGGTAACGCAAGCTCAGATCTCACTAGGAAACCTCTGTGAGCTCCAACATGAAAGCATCATTCATACTTCACAACTAGCATTGCATACTGGCTACACTTTCATAGAAGGCAGCTACAACAGTGTAGTAACTATAAAAATAAAACTTATTGACTTGGTAAACAGCTGTGTGTCTTCTCTGAAATGCTAACAAAGGTGGGTTTTTTTACTTTCCTTTTTATGTTTCTTTGTACCTTTCACATCATGCATCTCCATCCCATTCATTTCCCTATCCCTTCATATCTACTTTCTGCCTTTGTAATCTCCCCTGCCAAAAAAATAAAGAAAGAAAAGAAAATTTGAGAAAAGAAAAATCAATCTCATCATGGAAAATGCAGTGTGACACAGTGAGTCACACAGTAAATCCCTTTATTATATATCTTTACTTGCAAGTGTTCATTACAATGAGTCATTGCTATAGTTTGAGGCCTCTGGTTTCAGCTACACTATCCATGCTGAGCCCTCACTGGAACTCCTCTTGGTTATCCTTTGTTGCCTTGTGTCATGGAGATCCTGTAGCTTTGGGTCTGCAGGACAGATCTCTTCATGTGCTCTGGCAGATCACAGATGGGGTGAATATTGGGGTAGGCCAACTTATAACCCTAGTTCTGGGCCTGGGTAGTTGCAGGGTTGGTGAGCCTGCCCACTCTCTCTTGTCCTCAGCACCAGGATGATCTCTCCAGCATTGCCCTGGCTAGTTCACCCCTTGTAGCTGTGAGCAAGGGGCATGGCCAGTTCTTCAACTTTCACGTCCTCATGACCAATTCTCCCACACCTACACCTTCAGGGCTAGTTCTACTGTGTTGCCCAGGTGAGGTGTAGGGACCACTCTCCCAAGTGCTGCAGCTGATGAGGAGCAGGGACAGCTAGCAAAGGTTTTACAAAACCTTTTCTAACCAAGCATAATAAAACAATTCTTAGGTACCCCATAGTTAACTATTAATGGCAAAAATCAATAGACAGTTCTGGGCATGTGAACCATTGCAATGGTCCTTAAAAAATGGATCTATTGTAAATTGTAGCCCATTGTTTTCCACCCCAAAGACTTAAATTATAAACCTTCCATGTATAAGTGTGAAATAGACAGAGAAATTACCCATTATCCATGTTTTCTCTCTCTCTCTCTCTCTCTCTCTCTCTCTCTCTCTCTCTCTCTCTCTCTCTCCCTCCCTCCCTCCCTCCCTCCCTCTCTCTCTCTCTCTCTCTCTCTCTCTCTCTCTCTCTCTCTCTCTCTCTGTGTGTGTGTGTGTGTGTGTGTGTATGTGGGGGGTGTCTAGTATGTTACAGACATTATTGTTGGGTACTTGAGAGTAAGAAATGAATGTGAAAATATTGTTTTGCCTCTATCAAAGAGGTCTCTGTCTACAAGACAGACTTGTATAAACCAACAAAATGCAGTGATGTTATAAGTGCTGTGATAGAGGGATATACAAAAGCATAAAAAAATGTGAAGTTGCCAAAGAACAAAATTTGTTTATAAATAAAAAAAAAATTGGTTGTTTGGCATTTTCACACTTGTATGTAATACATTGTGGCTACATTTTGATAGTTGCTGGGAAGGTACAGTGAGATGGTAGACAAGAGGACCCCTAGTGGTCTTCTGTTGCATCAGCGCATTACACAGCAGCTAAAACACTAAAAAGGTCACTTACTGCTTTCCACAAGGGTACTGCACACAATTTGACGATGGTTCTGTATATCACTCTGTCACTCAAGGAGTCAAAACTTTCAGATGCTAGTGATAAACTATTTGGTTAACAGTTTGTGCTGGGTAGTTTGTCAACTTGACACAGCTAGAGTCATCTGAGAGGAGGGAAGATGCCTCCATGGTATCAGGTTATAGACATTTTCTTAATTAGTGATCGATGGGAGAGGACCCAACCCATCGTGAGTGATGCCGTCTCTGGGCTGGTCCTGGGTTCTAAAAGAAACCAGGTTGAGCAAGCCATGAGGAGCAAGCTAGTAAGCAGTCATACTCCTCTACAGTCTCTGCATCAGCTTCTGCCTTTGGGATCCTGACCTGTTTGAGTTCCTGTCCTGCCTTCCTTAACACTGAAATATAAGCCAAATAAACTCTTTCCTCTCAAACTTGCTTTTCAGTCACAGTGTTTCATTGCAGCAATAGAAACCATAACTAAGACACGTGTTTATTAGTGTTTGAATAACTAGCAAAATCTCCCTCTAAATCATATCTCAGAGCACAGACACTACAAAGCCACTACCTCATTAAGATTTTAGGAAAAATAAAATTCAAAGGTATAATTTGGAGGGAAAAGAATCACTTAATCCAAAGAAGTGACATTTTTCATGTTTTGGTGTTTTGAGCCTTATTGTATAGAGAGTATCAAACTACTTCTGGAAGGTTTTGATTTCCTGACAAACATTCTATAATTGACTTTTGGTTATAAAAAAAAAAACTAGAACAGAGTATCTGTACATTATAAGGAATATGAATATGGACCACTCCCTATGACCTTTGACTGTTATCTGCATGACATGTGACTAAATTCGTACCCAGTGATACAGCCTTACCCTTGTAAGCCTCGATTTCAGGGAAATTTTCAGATTCTCTGCTGACTCCCTGAAGTTGACTTGTTCTAGAGTCATGATCCCTTAGAAATTGACTCTTACCAGTGAGAAATGATTCTCAAAGGCTTCCTGCTGCCCTTCATAGTAAGTGGAAGTTCCTCTTTGAAATGCTGTGGAGCTTGCAGTGGAGCTTCCAGCAACAAAAGTATTGTAGTCACAACCTTGAAGGTGAGTGGCAACCTTGCCACTTTTGGCAGAGGACCATGAAGAATGTGCCATTATATCATTAACCGGACAAACTTTTATAGAGAGCCCACTGTGTGGCAGGCACTGTCCTGTGTGCTGTTTTTCTGAGCCTGAATACTTCTATGACCACATCCTATGTTGCCACTCTTCAAGTCTTTGCTAAACACTAAGAATGACTTCTCTATCCCAAGAAGCAGTGGATGTTACTTGCACCTGCCTGTTACCACTCTGCTCCCAAAGTCCTTTAAGCAGTCTGGTCTTAACCTTCCTGATGGTCCCAAGGACAGCATTTGGATTTCTATGAAGCTTTTGCCTATCAACTCTAGCTCAATGTGAATCTCGCCACATTTGCTTTTGAGTATCTGATTAGACACCTTTGTTTGGCTCTCCCTTCCTGCCTCTTCTTTTGATTACTTCAGCACTTTACAAGCTGGATTTACATTTCACTCTAAGTTATTTAGATCTGCCAAAACCTCCCCTACCTTGTAAAGATAATGACCCACCACAGGGCTCAGCAAGGTCACTAAAGCCCCATACTAGCTCCAAGGTCCCTGTTTAATTAACCTTGCCCTTAACTCTTCTGTGAATATAGTCCTGTCAGGTCCTGAGAAACGAGAGTCAAATATTGCTTCTCTCATGCCCAATTCCCTCAGCAATGCCTTTCCTTCCTCTATTGTCTTCAATCCCTGATACCCTAACATCCAGCTCTTTCTTCCTAGTGCGGTCAACCAGGACTGGCTGAGCACTTTTGATGATGCATAGCTCTAGGAATAAAAAGAGGAGTGGGACACTGTCTGAAGAGGGAAATATCAGATAGTTCATGCTCAGACATAATTGAAGAAGACACAAACACACATCAGGTATTAGGGAAACTTCCCAGAGGGACTGAAGCCAAGAATGCTTATCTTCATGGCAGCAGGGGTATAGAGGGCTCCCTTATTTTCCTGTCCAATCAACTAGAGTGCCTCTACCAACCACATATCACCAGTGGCTCATGTGAGACCATTTGGTAATCAACAAGTCTGGGGAAGCAGGCATAGGTGGGTACTCTCATTTAAAACTTGGTACAAGTTCCAGGTTTCACATCTTCAGATACCACAAAGGACTTCCCTAACTTTTCAACTCCTTCCATTGGCCAACTCTGTAGACTTGCCATTCTACACCTTCACCACCTACACCAGAAGCCTTGGGCAAGAAATGCTGCCACATTGCCGCCAGTGTGATGTTGGTGGCCACTAACCACCTTTTAGGTTCCTTACCACACATTTAGGTTGTGTTTAGTGCTTGAATTTATAACCTGGCACACCAAAGAGGCATGATTGGAGGAAAGGGGCAGAGAAGGGATGCAAATTCATAATTACAGGATTTCTAAGCAGACTTTATCATAATACTACTCACTCTTAAGAACTTTATGCCAGGCAGTGATAGTACATGCCTTTAATCCCAGCACTTGGGTGCCAGAGACAGATGGTTCAAGGCCAGCCTGGTCTACAAAGCAAGTTCCAGGACATCCAGAGAAACCTTGTCTCAAAAAAACAAAAACAAACAAACAAACAACTTTCTGAGCTGGTTACTTCTGAAGAGTTTATCTCTCACCCTTTCCATTCCACAAACATTCATTGAGATTCCGAGCTCTGCTCTGTGGAGAATCACACCCTCAGGAGCAAAGGAACTGGCATTAGTTCTGTAGATGTTCCATGTCACTGGGCTAATCTCTACATCATGACTAGATCATTGCCGCCCGGGTTCTACTGCTCAGTCAAATTTATCACTAGGGCTAGTAGGGCAGCATTTTGAAGCTAGTGAAAATTATGGCAAAAATACTCATGTGTTATAATTCTTTTAACTTCTACAAACTGTTTTCCAAACTGTTGTCTCATTTTGTATTCAGGGTGATGTGGTGGATTGCACAGATAAGATCTGCTTTTCTATTGGCAAAATGCAAGTGCACCACAGACTGACCAAGCCACTTAGCTCATGGCAAGGGCAAGATTAGAGACTCTCCAGTTGACAGGCACCCAATAGACGTGTACTGTTTTATCATTCAGAATTCATAGGGACCTTTTATGGAGTGGCCACAATTTTATAGATAAGGAAATCAAAGTACACAGAGCTACTGTTGCTCCCTCAGGTCTTGAATAGTCACAGCTACTTTAAGTGTTAGGCAACTACTTTTGACCAGGCACTCTGCTGGGTGCACCCACTAAATATAATGTCTCATTAATCACATAGCAGTCTCTGAATGAAGTAAAATTATCCATATTTGGTGGAAGAGCTAACCAATGAATTGCTTCAGGTCTTCTCTTTCCAGTCTTGGAACCAGTTCCTAAACTCCTTTCTAATGTTTTCTATTTTAAGCCAGAGACCCTTGGTTTTGTTCCTGTCTCCATTTATTAGCTAGGCACACAGTCACTGGTAATGTCTCTCCTTATACTGCAGAGATGTCTCAAAAGAGGTCTGTTCCCTTGGAAGATTTATCAGTCTTCTGGGAGAAGGGAGGAGAGACAGAAAGAGAGGCTTTTACAAGAAAGTTAGTACCCTTCCCTCACTGGTGACTAAACTATGTCATTTAATTCAAAACAATGTCCCTATTAAAGATCTAATTTGTCTCTGTTTTATCCTGCCAACAAAATGTGCTGTGAGAATCTGCATAGACTAAATGTATTCTAGGTGCTATATGTTCAGCAGTGGACAACATCCATGACAACACTCATGAAGCATCTCTTCTAGGTAAGTGTCAGGAACTTATTTATGATGAATTAGTCAGTGTGGCTTCCAGACAAAATACCAAGGAAAGTTCTCTCTGAGGGGTACAAGACTCAGACATCTGCTTGTCCACAGCTGGGCTTGACACTGTGGCTCCACACACAGTGTTGCTTACCATAAACTCAAGCTTCCTCCTCCAGTGCGTTGCTTCAGTGCATTGCTTGGTATTCAGAACACTAGCTAGGCTTGGTCCTCACCAGCCTTTCTAATGCCAAAGTTTAAACTGACTCTGGTCCACATAACCTGAGATCACAGCCAGGCCTGTGTGTTGACCCAAAGCTCTTAAAATCTTTAAGTGCGCTCATTCTATCTTAAGAAAGGGTGGCCCCTGACTCATACTGACTGACTTTAGAATGTCAGAATTTTCCAAAGTAGAGAAGCACTTTTATCAGTCATTTTTTTAAATAAACAGTTTGTCTTCATTAAAGACCCAGATCCCTTTTCCCCCATCGTGATGGGATGCTAAAAGAGTCCCAAGAGCAGCTTAGCTTAGGATTCCTTGGCTGGAGTGCCTATGATCCAAGTAAGCCCACAGCTTTTCATCTACTGTGACTAGCAAATAAGTTCTACTAGAATTGACTACAGAAAGAGGTTATGTGGTAGTAGTTCCTGTAATTAAACTGCAAAGACATGGAGTTAACAGTTTCTTCAGCATTGCTCAGTAGATAAGTTTTATGCAAACCAGTTCCTGAAGTCTAAGACTAGGAGTCTATGTCTAGGAGTCTAGGACTTGTGGTGAATGTAAGCCAAGTTCATGTTTCTGTAAGTGAAAACTAAACTTTAAACCCTACTCTAAAACATCTGTAATACAGTAAAAGAAAGATTTCTCCTCAGGGAAATATTTCAACTTAGCATTATTTTCTCTGCCTGTAGGAAGGAAAACAAACTATAATTATCCTGGGTATATCCTTTGACACATCCTTGACAAAAGTCATCATGCTCAGTTCTACTAATCATAGTCTATACTGGAACAAAGAGAAAATTCTTGAACCTATTAGAGAGATTTTCTGATCCTGTAGCTAGTTTTTCACAAAGCCAAACTTAAAAAGCATACATACCTGTAACTTATGGAAGCTGTCTGTTTTAGTTACTTTTCTATTGCTGTAATTAAACACCATGACTAAGGTAACTTATAAAAGAAAGAGTTAAATTCGGCTTATGGTTTTGGAGGGTTGTAGTCCATGATGACAGAGGGAAAGAACAGCTGAGGCTCCATCTTCATTCACAATCATGAGACAGAGTGAGACATGGGGACGGGCATGAGTCTTTTGAAACCTCAAAGCCCACTCCAAGTGGCACATTTCCTGAACAACAGCACACCTCCCAATCCTTCTCAAACAGTTCCACCAAGTGGGGACCAAGTATTTAAATATATGAGCCAATGCGGGGGTCAATCTCACTGAATCTACTATACTATCTGATGGAGGTAAAGGTTTGCACACATCTCCTTGCTGGCCCAAAGTTAAAATCAACCAATTTCTACTCTTCTGAAATACATGGTATGTCTATAAAGACAACACATTTATAGTGCATTGTCCTTTTGTGTTTTTAAATTTGAAGCTTTGTCTTTTTCATCTCATTGTGATGGCAGGTGATTGTCTTTCTCAATTATAGTTTCCACAGTGTCTTGTACATAGACAGTAAATATTTTTTCATGTAAAATTTATTGTATTCTGATCCATTTTTCCTAGCTCTGAAATTTACATTCTTGGCATTGATACATTTTGACAAACTGAATTTCTAAGATAAGTTCTCTCTGGGGACTTAGGCTTTGAATTAGTTATCTTTGTTTTGGGAAATGTCCATTATCATGAAAGAATGCTAATCAGATGAACTCTTCTAACTTGGGAGCTTTAAAATGACAGTTACCACTTTTGAAATCCACATAAATCCAGATGATTTCATCTTGAGGGTCTTTTGTTTTAAATGTGTGAGTGTCTCATTTGAATCCTCCCAAGTTGGTGAAAAACTCCAAAACCAGCTCCTCTTGGATAACAGACTAAACTGTCCCCATCACTATGATACTACTCTTTTTGCAACTTTGGGGCAAAGCAAATAGCAGGAAGATCAAATTCCTCAAATAATGGATTTTTCCACTCAATTATTCAGCTGCCGGAGCTGCTAGGCCATGCAGAACTGCTTCAGGACTGTACCACTGCAGGATGAAGTTATCAGGATTATCAGTCCCCAGGGAGTCCAGGGAATGTTTCAAAGTGGTCACCAAGGACATCAGAATTAAGTGTTCTTTACTGGGGGAAAGTAGCCATATTCCTGCTGGGATTTCCCAGCCATATTCTTCATTATTCAAGGTTCTGGAATGACTTTTAATGAATGTGATTCTGTTATCTGCAGCTGCTATATCTGTAGTGAAATAAAACCTAGGTTTGGATAGCCTGAAGAAAAATACCTTTTCAAAATTCACAGGAAGAATTCTATATCATCAAATAAAGGTCTTAGATCTTTGACACTTTTAGTAAAACAACGATTTTACTTCATTTCACATTGTCAGCACTTCAACTTTCCTTTCATTTTCAATTATGTGATTGTCAAAAAGGTCACCTTCTCACTAAAGGACTAAAGAAGTAAAGACTCATCCTGTTAAGCAAGTGGGGAAGCAGGCATGTTAGCACATCTGCAATTCCATCACTCAGAATGCTGAAGCAGGAGGAGCCAGAGTTTGAGGCTAATGTATCTCAAAAAGAAAGAAAGATAGAAAGAGAGAGAGAGAGAGAGAGAGAGAGAGAGAGAGAGAGAGAGAGAGAAAGAAAGAGAGAAAGAAAGAAAGAAAGAAAGAAAGAAAGAAAGAAAGAAAGAAAGAAAGAAAGAAAGAAAGAAAAAGAAAGAGAGAGAAAGAGAGAAGGAAAGAAGGAAAGAGGGAAAGTCCTTTTCTGTGCAGTGAAGTCAAGCCTATTCTCCACTTTCTCTTCCATCAGATTAATGGTATCTGGTCTTACATTGAGGTCTTTGATCCATTCAGAGTTCAGTTTTGTGCAGAGTGATAAATATAGATCTGCTTTCATTCTTCTCCAAGCAACTGTCCAATTTGATCAGCATATTTACTAAAGATGCTGTCTTGTCTCCAGTGTGTACTTTTTGTTTCTTTGTTAAAAATCAGGTGTCTGTAGGTTTGTGGAGTTATGTCTGGGTCACCAATTCAATTTCATTGATCAGAATGTCTGTTTTATGACAATATTGTGCCGTTTTCATTGCTATAATTGTATACTTTTATTACTTTACAACTTGAAATCAGAAGTGGAAATACCTCCAGCAGTTCTTTTATTATTCAAGATTGCCTTAGCCCTCCTGGGTTTTTCCATGTTTCCATATGAAGTTGAAGATTGTTTTTTAATTGTGTTGAAATTTCATATCAAGGTATATTGTATGAAAAAACTTTAAATTAAAAATATCTTGCTTTGAGGTAGTTAAAAGTAGATGCATGTATTACTGATATACCAATTTTATGTAAGAATAATGAGACTATAAGGTCAACCTACATGGGTTATATAATAGTTATCAAAATAATTAAATATTTGTGTACTGTTTTCATAAACATATTTGAGAATTAGAGCAGCTATGGATGACATTCATTACTATTCCCAATACATTTGTGGCCCTGGATGATTTATCTCAAAAAGACCTAGAATTGAACACTTTGTTACTTAAAAGCAATGTAACCTTTGACACATTTCTTGGTATTACTGAATCTCAGTCTTATATGTCATGCTGTCTTTATCAAACAAAGACAATACTAGATCCAGTGGAGGTGGGGCAAAGAGAAGAAAAGAGCCAATTCCCTGATCTCCAGTAACCTGCTGACAACAGGAGGCACTTAGTAATATTTTTAATGGTCAGCTTAACTGATTTTAGTTAAGCCTTTTTAAATTAATAATTTACTCTTTGACAGTATCACACATGTATATAATGTATTCTGGTCACATTCACTGCCCCACACTTTTGTTCCCTTCTCATCAGCCTAAGTCCTTCTTCCACTGGTGTCTTTTGGTTTGTGTATGTATTGTGATCCACTGAGTTCCACCTGGGTCACCTGCATGGCTGTGGGTGTGGAGCATAGGTAACTCGACAGAGTGATATCACTGATTAAGTCTTTCCAAACCGTGTTCACCAGCTCAGACATGCTGGCAAATGCTTATCATAGCAGCCCTTGGAGAGTACGAGCAAAAGGATGAGGAGTTTCAGGATCATTATTGGTTAAATGGAAAGTTTTAAGCCAACCTGGGCTACCCTGTCTCAAAAGCAAAACAAAAACAAAAACAATAAATCAAACAAACAAACGGAAGGAAGGGAGGACAGTTTTGAGAAGTACCCCACGTCCTTGGAACTCCTGAGCAGTGTAACACCTTAAGAATGCTGACACAGAGCAGTGAGTGAAAGATACTTATTAGCATATTCTAACTAATCATACATGTGCATATATATTCATACACAAAAAAACCCAAGATCTACTCTGACTTGATGAAGCCAATACAAAATTGTAAACTCACAAACAGTTCTCATAAAAGATTTCTTAGCTGGGTGGTGGTAGCATACATCTTTAATCTCAGCACTCAGGAGGCAGAGGCAGGCAGATCACTGTGAGTTCAAGGCCAGCCTGATCTACAGAGTGAGTTCCAGGATAGCCAAGGCTACATAGTAAAACCCTGTTGCGAAAAACCAAAAAAAAAAGTGAAAAAGAATTCTTTACTCAATAAGACTTAACTCCATACAATTCACTTAGCAGACAATTTTTAAAGCCTACATATCATATAAAGCAAAGTTTACTTCTGTCAGTGCAAGGACAAAAATGAAAGCGGGCTTTCCTATTAAAAAATACGGACATAAAATTCAGTTCCTTTTTTGAGGCTGTTCAAAATCAAAATGAAAGTTATACTTTAAGAATATGGAAAAGCTGCCAGTATGACAGATTTTGACAGGCATTTGTCATTAGATACAAAGATACTGACTGGGTAGCATACACCACAAAGGCATCTTCAGATGACAGAGCCTGGGTGCTGATAACGGCTTTCAGCACAAACCACTTCGCTGTCCATATTCCACCTGTCTTAGCAAGACAGTAGAGAGAAAAACTGGGAAACAGGAAAATACAAATACCTAAAGCTACTATTATTTTTGTCATTTTTCTGTAACTTCTCATTTGGCCATGTCTATAAACAGCAATCTTTGTTATTTTAAACAATTAACCAGGAATATCAGGAATAACTGTGTTTAAAATACTTCATCTTTTATGAGCTTGGAAATCACTTGTCTGTTTGAACCTTGGATTTCTTCAAATTTAAAAAAAATGTAAAAAATTAGGATAATGAAAATATCAGTCTGCCTGCCTGAAGGGGTTTTGCAAAGAATCAAGTGATATCCTAAATGATAAGGGTCTTTGAAACCCAGAAATCCTTGCACAGTTTTATCTTCATGATTTCCAAAGAGTTGTCTACCCCCCCAAAATACATCAAGCCATCCTGAAACCTTAACTCCATGAGGAGTCTTATGTTCAGACCAATCAATTCTATGTCCACCAAAGGCTCTACAGAACTTCTGGTATGATATATTTCATCTACAAAACATCACAATTGTCAGTCTAGGAAGAGTAAGGATTCAACGGTCATTGAAGATATGCTCCCACTGGCAGCCTGAGATTGAAGGAGCTACATCTGGTGGTTATCTAGGACACACTTCCTTGAAGTTGGAATGAACCATATGTGAAATATGTTAGATACAAATCAGCCTGGTAAGTAGTATTCACTCATTCATTCATTCATTCATTCATTCTTTCTTTCTTTCTTTCTTTCTTTCATTCATTCATTCATTCATTCATTTATGGTACTGGAGATCAAACCCAGGGCCTCATGGAGAGAAGGCAAGACCTCCAGGAGCTGAGCTACACCCACAGTCTCTATAACATAGTTTTAAAATCTAGATTCCAATTGTTCACCTATGTGGATATGTGAGAAATCCTCTCTATGCCTCTTATTCTTCATAAAATAGAGGTAGTAACAATGCATGTCTAATGAGCTGTTTAAGGGACAAAATGGTATAAAGTAGCATCAAGCAATATCTAAAATAAAACAAGTTATAACCACTTCTATTTTATCATCTTTAATCTTTTATGTATCTTTTTATCTTAATCTTTTTTGTCTTAAACTCCTTTACCTCTGTTGCCTGTCTGTAAATTAACTGGAAGAAAGTCCCTGTTTCTTGGAAGGACAGAACCCTCTCCTCTGTTCCCCAGGTGCACCTTGTGATTACATGCATAGACACTTCTTGTTTTGAAGGAAATAATTTTAAAAGGAGCACCAAAAGTACAAGAGATTGACACTCTATGAAACCTCTGCCTAAATGAGAGAAAAATCAAGATTTGCTGGAAATGAAAACGTTTCAGAGAACATAAAATCCCAGAAGAATCATAAAACACATTTAAAATGACAATATGAGCATCACACAGTGCCCACAAAAAAGCCACACACGCAGTTCCTGCCAAGCTCATTTGCTTCCTAAATTTGGCTGGTAAGCAAAGAAGACATCTGGAAAAACAGTTAAAACAAAATAGTGTCTAATTAGTTTAAAAATATTTTGATTTAAAAGTACAGTAATTAAATAATGCAATTCCGATGGGATAAAAGGAAGCAGCTATTCTGGGAGGACACAATATTGGGTCTCCAAACATTTCCAATAGAGACATTTGGAGCTTTGAAGAGAAAACATGGTTATTTCTCCTTTAATTTCTAATTATGAGACTATTCAAACTAGCATAAGTTCCCAAAGTAACAAAATAATTATTTCTCACCATTAAGTTTAAATAGTCATCAATATCTGGTCTTACAACCATTGCAAAAACCAAAATTATATTCAAGTATTTTTTAGCTGGTCCTCATTTTTGTACTACCAATGATTGTGTAACTATTTATCTGTGGCTAAAGATTCAATACAGTAGAACTAAACATGGGGGAAATGTTGGATTCCTAGTTATAAATGAGTCTTTCATCAAATCTTCTAAGAGGTTCATTAAGTATTTGGACAACTTAGTCAATTTGGTTGTTTTATGTTTGGATTTTTGTTTGGTTGGTTTTTTTATTGGTTAAAACAAAGCCAACACTCTATGTTGGCACATGTCATATGCTATATACCATTTTGCCTTAGCCAATTAAAGGGAAAATGTTAGAATGTCTAAAAGTGCAAGTCAAAGGGTAAACCAAGAAATGGGTCCCCAAAACCAACACAGAAAAGTTGACAGTGAGGATAGTCTATGCTGTAAATGCAGATAAAGCAGAGTAAAAGATCATTCCACTTAATCTTTCTATGACTTCAGTTGAAATTAATTACAGAAAGAAAAGAAGGAACAGAACTTGAAAAACGAGGCATTTGATAAAAAGGAAGAAAATTCTAGAATTTTGGAGAGTTCTTGTGTAGGGACAATAGAATAAGAGCAGTTACAATTGTATGAATTACATTTACTTTTAGTTCATTTCAAAGAAAACAGATGCTGTGCCCTGTCTAAAAGATGACAGCATTGTGTACTTTGGGCTGCGCAAACCTGTTGAGCTACATGCTTCTGTGTGTGTTGCAGGCTTCTGACAACACTCAATGAAACATGGTGATTCTTCAGCACCAAGGTAGATGATCACTACAACTTTCCATTAGTAGGTCAGAGTCTGAATCTTCTTTTTTCAGAGTTATGTGGTATATGAAACATTAAGTGTCTTAAATAAAATGTATTTGAAAATTCAAGACCAAAGATAAAGAATATGGACTTTATAATAAAAACTAGCTATTAATCTCAAGTCCTCCACCTATTGGCTCTGTAATGTTAAATAAGTTGCTCAATCTTTCTAAACCTCAGTTGTTTTATTTATAAATTAGTGTTTAAAATCACCTCTTGTTACTGTAAACATTGAATGAAAAAGACATGAGTCAGATATTATCATGACACCTTGGTAAAAGGGAAATAATAAAGAGGTGGATTATGGGAAACAGAAGTAAAATATAGACACCACAAAAAGAAATGAATGGACTTAAGAACATCCAAGACTGAAGCTAAAGAGAAGTTGTCTGGCTTTTTAGAGGACATCGCCATCTCTTCAATACATGTTAGTAGTAGTAGAAGTATTTGAATGGTAATATGATGTGTTTGACTTCTGAAATATGATCATGAATTAGAAACTTTAGAAAGAGCTGTTAAGGAAAGCTGTGAAGGTGCCTGTGCTGAGATCTGAGACTTGCACAAGCTTCGAGTAATTAACTGTGGAACTGTAGGCCACTAACAGGGAGGTTGACACCTGGGTAGGGCAGCGGCACTACTTAACCCAGAGGGACTGGCATTTCATTTTCCTATCTGCTGAGATAAATGATTCTTTTTTTTCCTTCTGCAAGCTGTAGTGTCAATCATGGCACGCATACTCCAGAACTTTTCATATCAATGTTTCCCCATGCTACACCAGACTTCATGCACTTCCAGAGGTGGAAGTGGAGCAATTCATTTGGAAATAAATATGCAAATAATTGTGTTTAGCAATTGCAGCACTTACAATGAAAGTCCCTCCTGAATACAAGTGGGAGCTAGATAAGTGAGCAGCTAACTGCTGTGTGTTGGATGTTTTCAGTGTGTCTCTCAAGATGGGAATATGATCAGCAAAGGCATTCCCTGTTGAAGTATTGCTCTGCTCTTTGGTGTCACCTTCAAAGACAGCCACTTACCCTCTTTACAGGAGTCTGTTCAAAATGATGCCAATCTCAGAACTCCATAAAGCCCAATACCCAGGTGTAGCTGCCTGATCAGCCCAGGCATATCTACTTCATAAGCAACTGTCTGTAGCACAAATCTTAGAGAGTCTTATTAATAAGACAAATAATAAAACAAATCCAGGCCAGGTATTGGGGTGAACTGGAAGATCAGAGAGGCAGAACAAGCCACAGCTAACCTCACCTGGCCAACTTCTCAGCTGGTCTTGTTTCCTCAGACTGGAAGCTTCTGTGTCCTCTTCCCAATGGGTCTCAGCTGAACTGCTGCTCAAAAGCCTGAATGCTTAACCAGGCCAAATGCTTCTAGTTTCTGGTCCTCACACCTTATATACCTTTCTGCTTTCTACCACCACTCCCTGAGATTAAAGGCTCACTTTCTGGGATTAAAGGCATGTGTCACCATGCCTGGCCGGTTCCAATGTGGCCTTGAACTCACAGAGATCCAGAGGGATTTCTACCTCTGGGGTGCTAGGATTAAAGGTGTGAGTGCCACCATTTTCTAGCCTTTGTATCTAGTGGCTGTTCTGTCTCTGACCCCAGATAAGTTTATTAGGGTGCACAATATTTTGGGGAACACAATACCACCACAAACTGTCTGTAGAATAAGTACTTAATTTCCTTCAATCCTTTCTTCTTTTGATTTTTGGCTTTGATTTTGGCATTTTTTCGTTTTGTTTTGATGTGGTTTTTGAGTCAGGATCTCTCTTTAAGCCCTGGCTGTCCTGGAACTTGTTATGTACACCAGGTTGGCCTTGGGTGAACAGAGATCGACCTGCCTCTGCTTCCTGAGTGCTGGGATTAGACATGCATCCTGCCTGACTTATTTCTTGATGGTTACATTTCAAATGAATGTTGGCCCCTCATCTAGAGGACATTTCTGTGTTGTAGAGCTCACAAGGTACTGGGAGGTTTATATCTCAAAGGGGAAGAGAAACAATTAACAAGTTTTCTAAAGCAAATGGCCTAAGGAGATCAAGGGTCACAGTCAGGAAGAAACAAGCTTGGTCAAAAGGAATGAAACATTAAACAACCTAGGCATCCTCCTGCATGTTAGTTGATCTCCTGCTGCTTTTATAACATTGTTTAGGACTGTAATTGTATACTGTGTCTCTAAAGGTGTGAGAATTTACAAGCTTAAGAAGAGGACTTGAGCTGGGCTATGGTGGCACACACCTTTAATCCCAGCACTCAGGTGGCAGAGGCAGACAGATCTCTGAGTTTGAGGCCAGCCTGGTCTATAGAGTAAGTTCCAGGACAGCCAGAGCTACACAGAAAAATCCTGTCTCAAAAAATCATAAAAAAAGAAGAAGAGGTCTTGATAAACAAGTCACAGGGTCTGTGCTGAGCACTGTAACCAACTTGTTGAATATCTGTCCTTTTGGCTAGAGATAATGTCTTATTTTACTTACCAGGGTATCCCTCATATAGACTAGATACAAAACACTCGATACATAATCTGTATTCACTATTTATGGAATGATGCAAAATTATGAAAAAAAAAATCTTTCTTTCCCCCAGAATTTCTTGACATTAGAGGGTTAAAATGTTCATTTGAAACCTAGCAGAGTAGAGCCTTTCTTTAATTGCAACACTTGGGAGGTTGAGCTGGAGAATGAGAAGTTTGAGGTCGTCCTCAGATTTACAGGGAGTCCAAGGCTAGCCTGGGCTATGTGAGGCCCTTTCTCAAAAAAAAAAAATTTGACTGTAGAGTGAATGTGAACCTATTTAGTTAGTATCATCCCTAACATTGTACCAAAAGTCTATACATAGATAAAGGAAACATTTTCATATATGAGTTGGCTCAAAGAATTGTGACCATTTTTTAAATATTTTTTCAGCTATAAAGATGACTATGGGAAATGAATGACATATGCTTCTATGTTCAGATTCATTCACATGTGTGTAGAGGCCAGAAGTTGACATTGGGCACCTTTCTCAATTGCACTTTTTGGAGCAGGGTATTTCACTGCACCCAGTGCTCACTGATTGGTTTGACCAGCTTTACCCACCTGCCAACTCCCCCAACCACACACACACACTAGAGTTATAGATGTGTGTGATCACACCTGGCTTTTTACATGGTCAGGTGCTGGAGATCCACACTCAGGGTCTCATGCTGATACAACGGCACTTTACCCACTGATACAGGTCTCTCCAGCTCTGTCACAGGTCTCTTTAAAGAATTATTTGGAAAAAATTGTACTAATACCATTTTTCTTCTCAATAACATTTCTTCCAAAACAAGTGAAAGTGTTAACCATCACTTGCTTTTCAGACATTGTCTTTGCATTTCTATAACCATTTTAAATAATCACTCCAGTCTACCTGGATAAGAAAAATACTTGTTATAAGAAAATTTAAATATTTCAGAACCTCAAACTCAAGCACTTTAAATAAGAAAATTTTCTCTAAATTTAATCATATAGCTGCCTTTTAAAGTAAAATGACTATGAATTGAATGAGGGTCCAGTGAAAAGGATGTTGTTAACCAAGAAACAGGAGTCGTGGCTCATGTCTGTCTTCCTAGCATCCAGGAGTCTAAAGCATGAATTTGAGACTAACCTGGACTACATAGCAAGTTCCAGGTCAGCCTGGACTACATAGTGATACTCTGCTAGGGAGGTAAGAAGAAGGAGAATAGTGGGAAAGAAAACAAGCAAACAAACAAAAATAATGAATCAGAAATATTTAAGCTTTTTCTAGCTTCTAAAAATCACTCAGGTTTTCTCATGCATGATATGAAACAGTGGCCATGAATGGTGGCACGTATTTTTAATTCCAGCACTTGAAAGGCTGAGGGATGTTGAGCAATTCCTTAAATGTCTTTCAGCCATTTGAGTTTCCTCTGTTGAGAATTCTCTGTTTAGTTCTATAGCCCATTTCTTAATTGGACTGTTGGGCATTTTTGATGTCTAATTTCTTGAGTTCCTTATATATTCTGGATATCAGTCCTCTGTCAGATGTGGGGTTGGTGAAGACCTTTTCCCATTCTGTAGGCTGTCGCTTTGCCTTGTTGACAGTATCCTTTGCTCTACAAAAGCTTCTCAGTTTCAAGAGGTCCCATTGATTGATTGTTTCTCTCAGTGTCTGTGCTACTGGTGTTATATTTAGGAAGTGATCTCCTATGCCAATGCATTCAAGACTACTTCCTACTTTCTCTTCTAGCAGGTTCAGAGTAGCTAGATTTATGTTGAGGTCCTTGATCCACTTGGACTTAAGTTTTGTGCACGGTGATAGAAATGGATCTATTTGCAGCCTTCTACATGTTGATATCCAGTTATGCCAGCACCATTTGTTGAAGATGCTTTCTTTTTTCCATGGTACAATTTTGGCTTCTTTGTCAAAAATTATATGTTCATAGGTGTGCGGATTAATGTCAGGGTCTTCAATTCAATTCCATTGGTCCACATGTCGGTTTTTATGCCAGTACCAAGCTTTTTTTTATTACTGTAGCTCTATAGTAGAGCTTGAAGTCAGGGATCGTGATGCCTCCAGAGGTTGTGTTATTGTACAGGATTCTTTTGGCTATCCTGGGTTTTTTGTTTTTCCATATGAAGTTGAGTATTATTCTTTCCAGGTCTGTGAAGAATTGTGTTGGTATTTTGATGGGGATTGCATTGAATCTGTAGATTGCTTTTGGTAAGATCGCCATTTTTACTATGTTAGTCCTGCCTATCCATGAGCATGGGAGATCTTTCCATTTTCTGGATGTCTCTATTTTCTAAGTGAGGAGACTGAGGTGTACAGGCCTTCCCCCGAAGCTCCCAAAATGGTCACATGTCAGAAGTGAGACTTCAACTTCATCTTTCTCTGAAAATGCTGCTTTGCTGAGTCCATTTAGTAGCTTTACATACCTTCCTACTTTTTCATGAAAACCTTACTAGGACTATGTCATAGAGCTAAACAATCCAAGGAAGGGCATTGCCTTTTCAGTTCTTTTTAGAGAGGGCAGCCCTCTACTAGGCATCTGAAAAGAAGGGATAATGTGTGACTCACGGGAACAAAATGGTCACATGACTTGACCAAGGCCCACAGCTCCTCAGATATACAGTTTAGACTAGCATTAACCTATCCTGGCATCTCTTTTAATTAAGTTCAGAACCACACATAATGCCCTGCACACCAAATTGAGAGAATACAGGACAGCAAGGAACAGGCCCCTTGTAACATCTCAGTTTGTCCCTACCTAGTAATCTTCCATTTCATGATCAAACAAAGCCATTAGCTGTGATTTTTTTTTAATCAAGAGAATTCCTCAGGCCCTCTGAAAAGGAAGATGGGAGATGGCCTGACACCTGCTCTGGGGAGTTCAGAGAGCTGAAAAGGCTTTTCAAGGTGGTACAAATGTATGTATGTGTGTGTGTGTGTGTGTGTGTGTGTGTGTGTGTGTGTGTGTGTGACTTTAATAAGAAGAAAATACGCTTTCTCATATTCACATAGTTCTATAGTCACAACTTAGAATCCCCTTTATTTGTCACTAATAATATTTTATTCTCTGAATATTTTAGGCCAAAGTATAAAAACTCTTGTCTCCTTAATTCTGTGGTTTTTCCTTATTAATTCTCTGTATTGATGCTATTTTTCCATAGTCCTTTTAACCTGAATGTTCTACAACAGAAATATTGATGGTGCTTTGATATTACATGTCAATTTGCAACAATAATCCTTTTTATTTGTTTAATAATTTTCTTTATCAGTGCTTAT
Organism: Peromyscus eremicus; assembly: GCF_949786415.1. NCBI lineage: Eukaryota > Metazoa > Chordata > Mammalia > Rodentia > Cricetidae > Peromyscus > Peromyscus eremicus. The sequence goes on along the minus strand of NC_081418.1, from coordinate 1,120,051 downwards.
TAAATTTCATTTTTTGAAAGTCAACTATATAGTTCTCATTCTCCAAAATGATTGGGATGAGAAACTTTCTGGTTAATAGAGTGCTTAATTCTGTGTTTATTCTAGTTGGCAGAATTTTACTTACTTGTTAAATCAATACACTTGAGCATCAGTTTTCAAATAATTCAAGTAAGTTAAATATACTCATCATTTAATGATTCGTAGAACCAGAAGATACTTATTAGCTGGCTCAGGCAGTGTACTAGATGGCAGAGAATAATACCATCATGATTCTATCCCAAAGGAATTTGTGGTATACTTGAGGGTGGTAGACAATGAATGTGCACTGTGGTGAAGGTCATATGATAAGAAGAATTCACAAAAGCCTATGACACAGCATTTGATCACTAGAGGAAACACATTTTAAGTTTAATACAATATTAGACAATTTGGAGGGAGCTTGGAGGTCATTAGAAATGACTTGTCTATGGATTTACAAAAGGTTTTGCTGAGTTTGGGGTCGGACAGTGATGAATAAACTCTTGTGTCTGTCTACCCTGTGTGGTATCTCTGCTTCTACCTCATCTCTTGCCTCACTGTCGAGTGGAGCACATTTTGCTTCTGTTTTGACTATTTATCACTGCATGATAGTCTCCACTTATTCCTTCCCATTTGTGATTCATTGAATATTTTCATAAATCAACATCCATTTCACTTTATAGGCACTTACAGTTCTAAACTGTCTCATGGCCTTGTAAATCCTCTGACTTGGCTCCTTGTTACATGCAGCACCCCTGGACAAATAGAAATATGTACTTTTTTATCTATCGTGTCACACTTTGTCTAAGACATTTTCTACTTCTAGATGCTTATCTGCCCAGAGTTAACCCATTGCACACTAAGTTACTGCCCACTGCACTGGATTCACTAAAAGATGACTAAAGAGTGTTCTTGGCAGGAGAAAGGGCACACAGTTTCTACCAGAACTTCCAGACAGAGCTGCTGACATCAATAACTTTCCCTCCAGGGAGCTGGCAGATCACCTCATCTTGTTGGCATCTGTGGAGATAATGACATACTAGGAAATTGTTATCTGTCTTGCAGGGGGTTGTAATGGTCCTTTAAGTTTTATCTGGAACTAGAAAAGGGTTTAGCGATGTGCACACTCCAACCTCAGCCCCTTTGCTTTGTCACATAATTGTTAAAAGGAAGAAGGCTGGAAGAAATGACCCCTCTGCAGATAGATCGCACAAAACCCTAGCTTTGTAACAACTCTGATCACAAAGTCACAGAGAAGTAAAAAATAGGCTTTGCATGTTCCACCTTCTGGCCTTTCCATAACTCTAACAGAAAACATCATTTCTCCACCAAAACACTCTCAGCACTTCATGTTTGCTCTAGCATGACAACAACTATGGAGGTCTTTCAGTATACGGAGTGAACTCTCATTAGAGATGGCTGCAACAACATCCTTCATCTTACTTTTTTCTTTTCTGAGATATAATTCACACACCATGAAATTTACCCATCTAAAATATGTCATCCAGTGTTTTTAATATATTCAAAAGTTGTAGAATCATGTCATGAATGGTTTTCACTTGGAATATTTTCATTACATTCTTCAAAAAAAAAAAAAAAACCTCATGTCTCTTAATGGCCCCTCTCTTCCCCTTCTCTACCTCAACACCACAGCCCTGGGAAACTAGTAATTTTTCTGTTTTAATAAATTTGCCTGTCTGGACACTTCACATAAACAGAATCATGTAATATGTAGCAAGTACTGACTGACTTCTTTTACTCAGCATATTTTCAAGACTCATCCATGTTTGAGCATGCAATAGTGATTCAGTTGTTTTCAGTGTCCAGTAAGATTCCACTGTGTAGATATACCACATTTTACTCAGTCATGTATGTATGTGTTGATGGCCCCATAGGCTGTTTGTTTTAGGGAGTCCTTGTGAACAATGCTGCTGTGAACATTCATTTACAAGTTTATCTTGGGTATTCACCTAGAGGTGCAAAGCTGGGAAACTTCATTTACAGTACCTCTTCTGTTTGCACTCTTGAGGAACCATCACAGCACCCAAAGATTGCCTACTTCCACTCATGGAGAGTGGGGCTTTAAATTTTTCGTAGCCTTATCAACACTTGTTAATATCTGCACTTTTCATTATACCCTTCCTGGAGAGTGTGAACTGTTATTTCACTGTGGTTTTATTCGCATTTCTTTGATGGCTAATCATAGTGTCCATCTTTTCATACATTACTGAAAGTACAATGCCTGTTCAAGTCCTTTGCTCAACTTTTTTTTTTTTTTTTTTTGGTTTTTCGAGACAGGGTTTCTCTGTGTAGCTTTGCGCCTTTCCTGGAACTCACTTGGTAGCCCAGGCTGGCCTCGAACTCACAGAGATCCGCCTGGCTCTGCCTCCCGAGTGCTGGGATTAAAGGTGTGCGCCACCACCGCCCGGCTTGCTCAACTTTTTAATGTGAGCGATTTTATTATTGAAGTTTAAGAATTCTTTATATATTCAAAGACCAAGTCAAACATAACATGCCCAAATGATGAAAATAAAAGACGTTTCCAGTTAATTTCTGTGCTTTATAAATACAGAAAAATATGTGGCAAATTAGAAAACTTCTGTGAATTTTAGACACTATAATAATTTGTCAGTCACTATTTCCTGGAACCTCATTTTCTTCCTGAGCTCCAGAGTCTCCTGGGGTTCATGGAGATATTCAGCTCCATCTCTGGCCAGGACACCAGGGATGGGATAGAGGACAAGGTCAGTGACTGAGCTTCCTCATCTCCATCCCTCAGCCACAACATCCATATGGTGCATCCACATGGTGTATATATAAGAAACAAAGAAGTCCTTATCTCAAAGAAAGAAAATGATTGGTGGGTGGATAGAGAGACAGAGGAAGAGTAGTTTTCTTAGAAGGACCACCTAATGATATGATTTTGACTAAAGGGTAAAGGTAACAGAGAAAGTGGTCGAGCAGGACTGGTGGTGGGTTGTCTTTTCTTTCTTTGCCTATTGGAAAATATGAGATAGCTTGTTATGTGTAAGATCTACTTATTTCTAAAGAATGTATTTAACAGAAAGAAGGAAAAAAGCCTCAGTTCAGATTCTAAAAAGAATACTCTGGTTTTGTGGAAATTAATTAGTGAGATGGCTTACTGTATAATCAGCATTGTGTTTTTACCTCCTTAAAGATTATGAAGCCAATAGGTGACCTGTAAAGGGCCCTTCACATCGCAATGTATGAAAACATCACTGGAAAACATATATCGTCAGAGGAGCTCTTCATTAACACTGTCCTCACACTAAGTCTCTACCTGGATAGTTTTAAGGGCCATGCATTTACTGAAAAGACAATAATAACATTGAATATCTCATCTTTCTTCATGGAACAAAACAGAAAAAGAAGGTATCCCTTCAGTCTCATTTAATTATGACATTCATTCAAAAATAATGACTGTAATTCCATTTGGCTTTAAGGGCTTCCTATTACAGAAAACAGTTTGAGCAACAAACACTGCCTTTTTGTTCTATGACTAAAATGCTATGTGGCTTAGTCCCACAGTGTTGGAGACAAAGAGCCTCCCAAATCATGGGCACAAAACTAGCAGCAATGAACAGCAGAAAGAGAAATTAGCACTTGGCATTATCTATCATCAAAGTATCTTCTATACTCCCCTTTTTTTGTTCCTTTGTACTTTAGCCATAAAGGAAGGAAAGACCATATTGTATTTTTCAGCCTTAGTCTTTGAGACTCAACTAGCCATTTGCAATGACCATTTGTGAAGTCAAAACCAGCCCCTTCTTTCCCACTGGTTGTCTTCCATCTACAAATCACAAAAACTCCATCACCAACAGGTCAGCTTGGAAGCTTAAGGATATGTTTTTGCCAGTTCTTAGACTCTTTCATTCAATAAATGTGGCCTTGATAACTAAATGCAATCAAGGTTACCACACAAAGAGCCCAGAGTTTTAAATGTTCACATGGCACTCAAATTATGAATGTTCTTTAGAGCTTCCAAATCAACACTCCAGCCAGCCAGCTGTAATCATCCCTCCTATGACCCTGCCACAGCCAATTCACCTGACAAAACTTAATAGGCTCCATGGTTACACTTGGCATATATTCAGAAAGAGTAAACAGCACAATATACTGTAGTTCTCCCTGTCATATAAATAAGACAGCACTGTTGTGGAGGAAAAAACTCTGAACTTGTGCAATTTTCCAATTTTAGTGAAGATATGTACTAGCTGGAGGGCCTAACATTTAAGACATGAGAGCCTGCTTTCTTACAATCTTTCTTACCAAAATGTATGATGTATGTGACTCATGATCAACCTCAATGACATTTAGTGACAGGGCCCTGAACATCATCTTCCTGCCTCTGGAATCCAGCTATTTAGAGTTACAAGTGCAAAGATTTGCTCTCTATCGTTTTAGTTTTCTAAAATGAATTCTACAAATAAGCAGATTTTTCTGTTTGGCCTACCTGTTTTTGTTGCTGTTTTCCCAGTTAAGAATTTTAGAACAGTTATCTTCTGTCTGTTCTTTCCTTTCTGTAGCAACCTGGGATTCCCACCCAGTCCAGTACACGAAACTATGTAGTTTAGGATACTACAAGGGAATGAAGAATTTCAGATATCAAATGCAGAGATATCAAGTGCCTTGTTTAGTAACATTCAGAAGCAAAGTTAACCAATTGGTGATACAGAATCTTTCATGCTCCTTTTGTAGACAATCTTGGAATATGAGCCAAAATGGTTGGAAATCCTTTAGGAGAAGTTTCAGACACTATAATATTAGACAGAATTGTAGTGAGCAGACTTATTCAGAGCAGTATTTTAGACCCCTCCTTTCCTTCAGTTTGGAAGGCTATGATAGTCTCATGTTCTGCTGCTATACATCTTGAGATCCATCACATCAGCTGCTATTCTGTGTTTTTCTATTGACACATGAGGTCATCCACGTTGATTAAATGCAGCATATTGTTTTAATACGTTGTAGATGGTTAACTGATGCTGACTTATTAACATTCATTACCTTACTTACTTACTTTCTTATGATGAGAGCTCCTCTTAGAAATTTCCAAGTGAACAACACGTTGCTATTAACTATAACCACTGTGTTACTTTTCTCAATGCTATAACTGAATACCTGACAAGAAGCCATTTCAGGAAAGAAAGGTTTGTTTACCTCGTGGTTCAAAGGATACAATTCATCAAGGTAGGATAGACATGGAGCAGGACCCTCTGTCCTCAGACTATTTTATTTACTATGATGTCTAGGTTTGTACATGTTGTTGAATATGATAATTACTGTTTGTAAAGCTAAGTAGTATTCCATTGTGTGTATAGCAAAATTACTTCATCCTCTCATCTATTGGATACTTAGATTGGTGTCATGCCATGACTATTGAAGTTGCCTGCTATTCTTTCAAATAAATTGAACTTTCTTGTTTGTTATTTTGATTCTAAAGAGTTTGAAAGGCTTGGGAGAAAATTTTGCCCCCCCCAAAAAAATATGCAATTAGCTCAGTGCACCTCTGTTTGAACAACCACCCCAAAAATTATGTCAGAAGTCAAAAATAGAGCTTCCATGGGCTGTAATTCCCAGAATTTTGTTACGCTCTCTTGAAAATTTCATACTTTCGTTATTTCTGCTCAAGGATCTCTGCATGAGAAACCAGGGAAAATTCAGCACCTAGGACAGGTCCTGCCCTGCGCTTTTATTAGAGTTCTAACCTAAATTTCAGCTGTGATCACACTGCCAGATCACACTGTACTTCCTCCAGAACAAATTCTTTAGTTACGTTTTGTGGAGATAGGAAGGGTGGATGGAGGGAGGATGCTCTTCTTCCAAAAGAAAGGAGGGGGTGTTTGTGAGAAATTACTGTAACTGTAAGTGGCCAAAGATAGCTGTTAATAGCCCATTAAATAGAGTAAATTAAGTGCCCTTTCATCTACGAGGTGGTGAAGAACATGCTTCTAAGGTCAGGGAAGATGCTCCAAGTAACTCCTGAATGCCTTGTGGGAAAGAGCTTGGAAAATAGGGAGATGGGAACACAAGTCTGAGGTGTGTGACAATGACCACCATTCTCACACTCCACTGAAAATTAGGTTTATGTGGCCCATTCCTGCTCTTTATCTGTGCTGGTAGCTGTGTGTGTGTGTGTGTGTGTGCGTTCTCATTATAATGGTGTATGAGGTATATTACCAATCAAGACAAAGCATTCTCTAAATTGCTGCCAACACAGCTAAGATAAAGCACTAGGAATCAAAATAGCATAGCTCCAACATGCATAGTCCTCAGATGCTGGAAAATCAAGCTGTAGAGTTTGACAAATGAAAGAAAATCAAATATTCAATAAGTTTGTATCTGATGATATAACAAGGATATTTATCAAGTATTTCTTGGAGACTTGCCAATGATAACATAAATAACATTTGCTTTGAGCCTCCGTTGTTGGAACGCTAAATATGGTTAATAAATCTTCCCCTTTAGTCTCAGGTGCAATTGTCAAGGAGTTCATTGTATGTGCAGAATTGTTGGATTATTGACGATAAGTAGCATTGTTTTCTAAACATTGTGAGTAAGTAGAAATATTATATGAAAGAAAGACAGACAGATATAGCCATATTACCGAGATTTCCTCAGAGATAAATTTTGGCTTTGCCAAATTAAATATATCATTTTTACAGGTTTTTTCAATGTGATTTTAACTAAAGATTAGCTCTGTTTTTAAGGCCATTAAATGCAGACTCAGATTTCTACTCTCATTTATTAATGATGACATCTTTGGCCATTTAGGTCAGAAATTTTAGAAGCTATTCATTACGTGGTAGTTTGCTGATCTTGAGTGTGAAGCAAGCTTCTCAAACCCAAGGGATCAATGGCTGTCTTCAGCAATAGTTATAGCAAACATTAACTTAAGATATTCTAAAAGTATCATTTAACTAAATATCTGAAATGTTACTTTAAAATACGACCTCGCCTTCTGTCAAATACACCTTGTCTGAGATTTATTCCTTTTATTTCTTTTGTATGAATGTAATATAGCCATTTATGTAGCCAAAAATAGCTTATTCATGTTACCAGCTGGTAGCTGGCAAAGTCCTCTTTGTGGAGTGTCAGTGTTCCTTATTTCCTGTCAGAGTGGCCTCTCTCACTCAGTCCTTTGTATTCAAAGGTCACTGATGTCGTCACTGAGATCAGTGTGGTTCAGCGTGTGGTGAATGCAGATCAGCAGCAATCTTTTCTTTGTATCTATGGGAAACAATTTTATAATTCTTCTTTTAATTTCTAGAATTGTGGAATCACCATAGTTCAAAATCATTTCATTTGTTTCTGAGAGCAACAAGCCAGTGTTGTTCACCCTGAAGGACTTACTGAGTTGGTGGCAGCAACTCCTCTTCTACAAGAGGTCCTCATCACATCTTTCCTGCCCTCCCTGCCAATCTCTACGTGGAAGCTCATGAGCAAGCCTTCTGTAACCTGTCCTTGTCTATGTCCAGCCCTGCAGAGCCAGCAAAATAGCAGTGCTGACAGGATGGCTGTGTTCCAGCTCGCTACTCATGACTCAGACCTGCCAACTGATGCATAAAAGGTGTTGAGAAAACTATTTAAAAATCTGTTTATGGTAACTTCCGTGGGCAGTGTACATCCCAGCTACACTGGCCTGTTAAAATGGCCCCTATGTGTCCACTTTAATTGATTCCTCTGTTTAATGTAATGGTGATTCTCCACTGGACAAGCTAGGAAACTTTTCAAGTGAACCATGTATATTTTTAATGTTGCATATGCTTCAAGAGTATGATGCTTCTTTTTGCGTTATTCCTCTCCTGCAGCAGCTGTCAGCACATTATTTTTCAAAGAACCAACAGACTAAAGGTCTCACCTTTTCTCTTTATTCTGTTAGATCCAACTCCGCACAAAGCCTCCAATGAGCAAAGTATCAGGTCCCTTAAGGAAGAAATACAGGAGAAAGAAAAGACAAAGCCCCTGCTTTGGTGTACTGGGTCACTTACTGGCAGAGTCTTAAATTAACATATGTCTAAAGGAGATTTCAAACATTTAAATTCGTATTTTATATTGAATATTATATTAGAGTTCCCACACATGTATTTGCAGGATTTTGGTAGATTGGTTCACATGACCACAGGGACTGGAGAGTTGCATAACAGCCAAAGGTAAGCTAAACCAGCCAGGAAGCTGGTTAGTGTGAGAAGCTGGAAACCACAGTAGGAAAAGGGTGAGTGTCACAACCTCATTTTGAGACTAAATGTACACCAGCCCTCAAGAGCATAGTTAGTACAAGGCTTCTGACAATCTGAAAAATAACAATAGAAAATTGTACCCATTGAGGAGGGAGAGCATGGGTAAAAGACCTCCATCCTCTGCTCTCTGAATCTCTTTATACACAAGCAGCTTAAAGAAAGAAAGTTTCAGTGACAGAGTACTTCACCAAAATGCAAAAGCCCCAAAATTTAGTGTCCAGCTCTGAGAAAAAGAAGAGGAAGAAAAAAAGAAGAAATGAAGGGAGGATGAAAGATTGACTAAATATTGCTTACCCTGTCTTATCTGCCTCCTGAAGATTTTTAGTACTTTACAGACATGAGTATTTGAGAAAAAGCCTCTTCTTTATCTCCCAGGACTACGACCCAGGGCTTTTTGGAGAGGAAAAAGTTTTGACTCATTGACTGGCATGTGGTGCTGTGCCATGCTTGTAGAGTTTTCTGGAAATCTGCCCGTGGCTGCCTAGAAAAGTTACTAACAAGGGATCATCTTCTCCCCTTCAAAGTGTCTGCAGTATAATGTATGTAGATTATCATGACACTCTCTGGCAAAGAGAAGCACTTAAAAATGACCAGGTAAATTTTTTCTAAACAAGCAAAGAAGCATGACTTTACAGTTGATAAGTGAGACACACCTTGCCTGTCATTTCCCAAGTTTATCAATATCAATAACCTCTTTCAATATCATACTGAATGTACTTTTTAAACTACTCAACTATGTCCTATCTATCCAACCCCACCTCTTCTTTCAATGGGGAACTAGCTATCGGTGCCATCTGTCTGATTCCTTCATAAACTTTATGGGAGATAGACCATCTGTTTGTCTACATTCTGTTCTAGCAATGGAAAGTCATATTCAGACATGTTTAGTTGGTTTATATATTGCACGAATACTCTAATGGAGGTTGTTTCATTTCGGTTTAGCCTATGCTAGACGTGAACTCTTAGTTCAGAAGACTTTGCTGTCTGTGCATACTTGTTTATTAAACTCTCTATTGAAGTTGCCATCACTAAATTGATTTATTTAAAAGTGGAGTGTCTACTTTTTGTCCTTACCATTCTACCCTGTTTCTCTACCCTAACCTGGAAAGCTGGTCCACTTATGACACCCACAGCTGGTGTTAGATATAATTGCTACTTTGGTAGTGTCAACTATCCCTATCTATTTATCCACAAATTTGAGTAATTCTTATATTGTAATGCTTAAGTTACACTGTCATCCTGAGATTTGTGAGAATATCTTCATTTGTTAATTTATTCATTTCATTTAGAATGTATGGGAAGTGTAAGAGCTGAACATTTATTCAAAGAAATATAAGATCTCTTTGTGTGCTGACTAGTTAAGGTTGACATAAAAAATACCATACACAACTGGGTGACTTGAACAATAGCTAAGAGAGGGAGTACATGCCTGTAATCCCAGAACCACGAGATTATGCTGTGCTTTACCTATCTCAAGAAGTGCCACACTGTGTTTCTGCTAGATGCTGACATAGCAGACCAAATCATGTCCACCTGTTATAGATTCTGGGACCAATACACCTAATATGAGTTGCAGCTGGTTGACAAGTATTTGATGGACATTGTCAACTCCCTAGTGGAATTTATCACCTATATCTATGACAAAGAAGTCCATTGATGATTCCAGTTAAGCTAACCCACCAATGCCTATGATAATGTCAGCAGTACAGATCTGTTGTTAATCATACACAAGGTCAATTTCTGTTGATACAGAAATACACCAATGATTCTTTTATAAGGACAAAGGGGGAAATTAATTAAATTTCCTTAAGTATATGCAGGTATCTCACTTGAATAATCACATAAAAGCTATTGCCATCAAATATTACTCTAAGCTGTACATTGGGAAATATACCTGAATTTTCCACATGTCACATTCCTTAGATGTAGATTTTGTTTGTTGGTTTACTTTTTTAAATCTTGCTTTTATTATTTCTGTTATTGAAGACAAATTTCTATAAATCTACATCATTGGCTGAAACACAAACTATCAATCAACTCTTTCTACATTAACACAGTAGCTGGAAGGTAATATTTCTTTTTTTAAGGAAAGAAAATTTTATTTTTATTTTTTTCTATTTTATTTTCATTTTATTGAAAATAGATTTATTTTCTCATGCAATATATGGTGATTATAATTTCCCATTTCTCTACTCCTCCCCAGTTCCTACCCACTTCCTCTCCCCTCTCAACCCACTCCCTTTCTGTCTCTCATTAGAAGAGAACAGGCTTCTAAGAAATAACAACCAAACATGCAAAATAAAATAAAATGAAGGAAAAAATATCTTATTGAAGTTGTATTCAGCAGCCCAACAGGATGAAAAGAGTCCCAAGAGCAGGCACAAAAGTCAGGGGCCCATTTGTTCTTACTCTCAGGAGTCCCATAAAAACATTAAGCTAATAGCTGTAATATATAAGCAGAGGACCTGGTGCAGTCTCATGTTGGTCCTGTGCTTGCTGCTTCAGTCTTTGTGAGCTCATACATGCTTTGCTTAGCTGATTCAGAGGGTCTTATTCTCCTGTTGTGCTCTATCCCCTCTACTCTTACAGTCTTTTTGCCTCTTCTTCCACTAAAATCCTTGAGCATTGAGAGGAGGGATTTGATGGAGACCTCGAATTTAGACTCTCTTTCCACATAAATAACTGGCTGTGGGTCTCTGCTCTTGTTCCCATATGCTACCAGAGAAAGCCTCTCTGATGATGACTGGATAAGGCACTGAGCTATGAGTATAGCAGATTATCATTAGAAACATTTTATTGATTTTTTTTTGGTTAAGTAATGTTTGGTTTTATCCTACGTCTCTGGGCTATCTAGTCTCTGGTTCTTAGTTACCCAAGCTAGGCAGGCTATGAGCTCCTTCTCATGGAGCAGGCCTTAGGTCAAATCAGACATTGGTTGGCTATTTTCACAAGTCATGTGCCACCATTGCCCTAACATATATTGTAGCAAGACAGATTTTAGGTCAAAGGTTTTGTGTTGGGTTTGGGACCTTGTTTCTCTTTCAGTAGCCTAAAAAGTACTTTTCTGCACCAAAAAAAGCCTAGAATGTGGAGGTGAGGACTCCATGTAGGACCCAGCTTGACTTCTCCACGCTCAACGACTTGTGTGAGTGTTGTCCTGGCAATGGGGCCAGATTTCAAAGAAGAACCTTTTGTTTTAACATACAGCCTGAGTTGTTTAGGGGATATCTGTGGGATTACTTTCACCAACTCAATCAAATTTTAACCAAGTTCCACCACTGGAAGCACTGCCTGGATACAAGAGATGGCCAGCTGGGACTCCATATCCCCCATTACTAGGAGTCCTTATTAGGATCACCTTCATAGATCCCAAGAAGTTTTTGTTCCACTAGGTTTCTACATCACCCAATTCCATACCATCACCACCTCCAATTCCATCTCTCCCCAAATTTTCTCCTTCTACCCCATCTCCTCCTATCCCTGACTCCCCCACTCCTATCACCAACCACCCTACTCCATCTGTAAAATCTACTCTACTTGCCCAACCCAGGGAAATCCCTGCATCACCACTAGACCCCCCTCTTTACTTAAGCTTTCTGGATCTACAGATTATGGCTTGGCTGTCATTTACTTAATGGCAAATATCTTCTTATAACTGAATATATCCTATATTTATCTTTCTGGTTCTGAGTTACCTCACTTAGAATTTGTTTTCTAGTTCCAACCATTTGCCTGCAAATTTCAGGATGTCATTTTTAATAGCTGAGAAATACTCCATTGTATAAATACACTGCATTTTCTTTGTTCATTCTTCTGATGAGGTACAGCTAGGTTATTTCCAGTTTCTGGCTATTATAAATAAAGCTGTAATGAACATGGTTGAGCAAGTGTCCTTGTGATAAGATAGAGCATCCTTTTGGTATATGCCCAGGGGTTAGCTGGATCTTGAAATAGATTGATTTCCAACTTTCTGAGGAACAGCCACATTGATTTCTATAGTGGCTGTACAAGTTTGCACTCCCACCAGCAATAAAGGAGAGTTCCCTTGCTCCATATCCTCGCCAGCATGTCACTTGTGCTGTTGGTCTTAGCCATTTTGACAAGTATAAGTTGGAATCTCAAAGTAATATTGATTTGCATTTTTCTGATGGCTATGGCTGTTGAATATTTTCTTAAGCATTTCTCAGCCATTTTAGATTCCTCTACTGAGAATTCTCTGTTTCGATCTGCACCCCATTTTTAATTGAATTATTTGGGTTTTTTATTATTATCTAGTTTCTTGAGTTCTTCATATATTTTGGTTATTAGTCCTCTATTGGGTGTGGAGTTAGTACAAATCTTATCCTATATGTAGGCTGCTGCTTTTTCAGATTAACAATGTCCTTTGCCTTACAGAAGCTTTTCAGTTTCATGAGGTCCCATTTATTGATTATTGATCTTAGTGCCTGTGCATAGGTGCTGTGTTCAGGAAGTTGTCTCTTGTGTCAATCTTTAAAGGCTATTTCTCACTATCTTCCATCAGGTTAAGTATATCTGATATTATGTTGAGGTCCTGGATGCAGTTTTAGTTGAGTTTTGTTTAGGGTGATAGATATGGATCTACTTGCGTTCCTCTACACATAGACAACCAGTTTGACCAGCCACATGTTGAGATGTTGTCTTATTTCCAATGTGTATTTTTGATTTCTTTATTTAAAAAAACAGGTGTCCATAGGTGTTTGGATTTATGTCCATGTCTTCAATTCAATACTGTTGACCAATGTGTTTGTTTTTATGCCAATACCATGTAGTTTTTATTCCTATAGCTCTGTAGTACAACTCGAGATCAGGGATGGTGATACCTCTAGCAGTTCTTTTATTGTTCAGGACTGTTTTAGCTATCCTAGCCTTTTTTGTTTGTTTGTTTGTTTGTTTGTTTGTTTGTTTGGTTGGTTGGTTGTTTTTCCATATGAAGTTGAGAATTGTCTTTTCAAAGTCTATAAAGAATTGTGTTGGAATTTTGATAGGAATTACATTGAACCTGTAGATTGCTTTTAGTAGGATGGTCATTTTATTATGTTAATCCTACTGATCCATGATCTTTTCATCTTATGATATATTCATCAATTTTTTTCTTCAATATCTTAAAGTTTGTATCATACAAGTCTTTCATTTGCTTAGTTAGATTACCCAAGATATTTTATATAATTTGAGGGTATTTGTAGATGAAATTCTAAATGGTCTTATTAAATAAGAAACAGAGCTAAATGCAGAGTTAATTTGGCCAAAAGATCAGAGCACTAACGAAGTCTAGCTTACCAGTCACTGCCATCCTTCCCCTGAGAGAGAGACCTTCTCCTGTGTGACCTGTCTTTTTATTGCCTTTCTGTTCTACCTTCTCATTGGCTTTAAACTCAACCACATGAATTCCTCATCACTGCCTGTCTATACAGACCTCCAGGTCTCTATAGTTTGTACTGAGACTAAAGGTTCAGGTCACCGCTTGGCTGTGTCCTTGAACACAGAGAGACTCTGCTTGCCACCACTGCTGGACTTCTGCTAAATGTCTTGCTTTTAGCTCTGACCCCCAGGCAACTTTATTTATTAACATACAAATAAAATCACATTTCAGCACAAATAAAATATCATCATAGATATTGTAAAAGGTATTGGTTTTCTGATTTCTTTCTCAGTAGATCTGTTGTTTATATATAGGAGGGCTATTTTTTTTTTTTTAGTTAATCTTCTATCCAGCTACTTTGCTGACAGTGTTTATCAACTCTAAGAGTTCCCTGATGAAATTTTTAGGATTACTTATGTATACTATCATATCATCTGGAAATGGTGCTTTGACTTCCTCCTTTCCAATTTGTATCTACTTAATGTCCTTCAGTTGTTTTATTGCTATAGTTTAAACTTCAACTACTATATTGAATAGATATGGAGAGAGTAGCCAAGTTTGTCTTGCTCCTGATTTTAGTGGAAATGCTTTGAGGTTTCTCTCCATTTAATTTGATGTTAACTGTAGGCTTACTGTAAATTGCCTTTATTGTGTTCAGATGTGTCCCTTGTATCCCTAATCTCTCTAGGTCTTTTATCATAGAGGGGTGTTGAATTTTGTCAAAGGCCTTTTCAGCATCTAATGAGATGATTGTGTGGTTTTTGTCTTTTGTTTGTTTATATGGTGAGTTACACTTATTGATTTATGTATATTGAACCATCTCTGCATCTCTGGGATGAAGACAGATCATGATGCATGACCTTTTTGATGTGTTATTAGATTCAGCTTGCAAATGTTTTATTGAATATTCTTGCATCTGTGTTCACAAGTAAAATTGGCTTGTAATTCTCTTTCTTTGTTGAGTCTTTATGTGGTTTGGGTATCAGGGCAACTGTGGCCTCACAAAATGAATTTGGAAACATTCCTTCTATTTCTTTTTTTTTCTGACTCTACAATGTTTATTGGTAATAGAACAATTTAGCAAAACACAGCATTTTGGTGTCTGATGTGCTAGCTTTTGCCACACATGTACTAAAATTGGAATGGTACAGAGAAGATTAGAAAGGCTAAGTAGATTAAAATTAATCTAATATGATTAATAATAAGATTGCTAATAAGATTAGATTAGAAGGATGACATGACAATTCATAAAGCATTCCATATTTTTAGTTCAAGGCCAGTGGGCAGTGGTGGCTCATAACTTTTTTTTTTCTTTTTTCAATTCATTTTACATACCAACTACAGATCCCACTCTCATCCCTCCTTCTGCTCCCCACTTCCCCCATCCCCTCATACAACAGTGTAAGTTGTTGGGGGGATAGCTAAGTAAGCTTGGTGCCTTCAGTTGAGTCAGGACCAAAACCCTCCCTGCTTTATCAGGGGTGAGCAAGGTGTCCAACCATAGGTAAGGGGATCCAGAAAGCCAGCTCATGCACCAGGGATAGATCCTGATCACACTGCCAGGGGCCCCTCAAACAAACCAAGCTACACAACTGTCTCCCACATGCAGAAGGTCTAGTTCAGTACCATGCAGCTATGGAAATAGCTGTTGGTCTAAAGTTTGTGAGTTCCTTTGAGCTTGGTGCAGTTGTCTCTGTAGATTTCCCCATCGAGATCTTGAACCCCCTTGTTCATGTTATCTCTCTTCCCTCTTTTCAACTGGACTCTCAGAGCTCAGCCTGTTGCATGGTTGTGGATCTCTGCATCTGCTTCCATCAGTTACTGAATGAAGGCTCTCTTGTCTGTCTCATGGAGCAGCTGTGGTCTCAGAGGATCGTGGCTCACAACTTTAATTCCCCTCTCAAGAAGCAGAGGCAGGTGGATCTCTGTGAGTTTCAAGCTAGCCTGGTCTTCAGAGTGAGTTCCAGGACAGCCAGGGCTGTTATACAAACAAACTCTGCTAGTGACTCAGTCATTGCCTCTTCTCTCCACACATCCTTCTGTTCCTTCTGTTTCTATTTTGTGGAATAATTTGAGGAGTTTATCATTAACTTTTCTTTGAAAGTATGATAGAATTCTGCATTAAAACCATCTGGCCCTAGACTTTTTTTGGTTGGGAGACTTTCAATGACTGCTTTGGTTCCACTAGGGATTATAGGTCATTTAAATTGTTTATCTTATCTTGATTTAACTTTCATAGGTGGTACTATTGAGAAAATTAATCATTTATTTTAGATTTTTCCAATGTGGTGGCATACAGATTTTTAAAGTATGTGCTTGTGATTCTCTGGATTTCCTCACTACCTATTTTTATGTCCCCCTTTTCATTTCTGATTTTGTTAATTTAGATATTCTCTCTGTGTCTTAGTTGGTTTCGATTAGGGTTTGTCTATCTTGTTGACTTCCTCAAAGAACCAACGCTTTGTTTCATTGATTCTTTGTTTCTATTTTATTCCAGCCTTCCATTTGATTGTTTCTTGCTGTCTACTGTTCTTGGTTGTAATTACTTGTTTTTGTTCTAGAGCTCTCAGGTGTGCTATTAAGTTGCTTTGTGAAATCACTCCAAATCCTTTATGAAGGCACTTAATTCTATGGACTTTCTCTTAACACTGCTTTCATGGTGTCCCATAAGTTTGGGAATGTATTTCCACTTTCATTGAATTCTAAAATGTCTTTAATTTCTTTGTTTATTTCTGTCTTGACCCATTTTTCATTCAGTAAAGAGTTGTTCAGTTTCCATGAGTTTGTAAACTTTCTGTTGTTGAAATCCAGCTTTAATCCACGGTGATCTGATAGGCTCGAGGGGTTATTTCAATATCCTTTCATCTGTTAAGGTAAGTGTGAGGTCAATTTGGGAGAAAGTTCCATGAGGTACTGAGCAAAAGGTATATTCTTTTTGTGTTTGGGTGAAATGTTCCATAAATATCTGCTAGGTCTATTTGGTTTACAACATCTGTTAGCTTCAATATTTCTTTGTTTAGTTCTTGTACTGATAACCTGTCTATTGATGAGAGTAGAGTTAAGTCTCCCACTATCAGTATGTGAGGGTCAATATGTGATTTAAGCTTTAATAGTGTTTCTTTTACAAAAGTGGGTGCCCTTTTGTTCAGGACATAGATATTAGAAATTGAAATATAATCTTGATGGATTTTTCCTTTGATGAGTATGGAGTATCCTTCCCTATCTCTTTCATTAGTTTTGGTTTTAAGTCTAGATTTTTTTTTTGTTTGTTTTTATTTTTGTTGTTTTTTTTTTTTTTTTAGATCTGGGGTTTTCATTGCTGTGAAAAGACACCATAACCATGGCAACACTTATAAGGAAAATATTTAATTGAGAGGGCTCACTTACACTTTCAGAAGTTCAGTCCATTATCATCATGGCAGGGAGCATGGCAGCATGCAGGCAGATATGGTACTGGAGGAATAGCTGAAAGTCCTACATCTTGTAGGCAGCAGGAAGTCGACTGACACTCTGGGTAGTATCCTGAGTGTAGCTGAAGTTTTGCTGTGTCCTTGCCTGCTGGAAATTGAGACAAATCTCTCCCACTCTCATCCCCCAACTAAACACACAGAGGCTTATATTAATTATAACTGCATGGCCATGGCTCAAGCCTTTTGCTAGCTAGCTCTTATATCTTTAATTAGCCCATAACTATTTTTTTTATTAGTTCACAATGTTTTAATGGGTCAACCATAATGATCATTTGTGCAGACATGGGAAATACGTCACAACACACACACACACACACACACACACACACACACGAATCTAAAG
The DNA here is from genome assembly GCF_949786415.1 of Peromyscus eremicus. Classification (NCBI taxonomy): domain Eukaryota; kingdom Metazoa; phylum Chordata; class Mammalia; order Rodentia; family Cricetidae; genus Peromyscus; species Peromyscus eremicus. The sequence continues at coordinate 1,102,582 of NC_081418.1, read as the reverse complement.
TTTATTTTGAGGCTACCAACATTCCTCAGTTTTTGTGAGTAATTGCAAAAGTAGCC